>NC_090648.1:254991045-255191045 GCF_040937935.1 Hyperolius riggenbachi
GTTAGACGGGGGCTCCGTCTATTTATATTGTACAGTGCTGCAATCTACTGCAGCACTGTACTGGGGACAGCCTCGTCACTGGGCTGTCCCCTAGATAGGCTCTCCGATCGCGATCCCCTCTTATAGGCCGATGCCTATGAGAGAGGATTGCCGTGATTGGCTGGTGGGGGAGGGAGTGGGGAAAAATAATAAAAACAAAACAACAAAAAAACAATAAATTAATACAAAAATAAATAAACATGACTGTGTGTAACACAACTAACGCAGCAGATTCATTGCTAAACGCACGGCATGCAGCGCTTTCTAATAACGCCTTTTGTTACACACAACGCAACGTGTGCACTGTGAATGTCGCACAGACCCAGTATTGCTGTGCGTTAGCCTGCGTTATAAAATTTTCTAACGTGTGACTTTAACGTCACACTGTGAAAGAGGCCGTATGGCACTGCAGCGAGCTCTTAAAGCTGCAGAGCACTACATTGTAAAAAATAGCCTGGTCACTGGGGTGTGGGGGGGGGGGGGGGGGGAGTGTAAGTCTATAGTCCTGAAGTGGTTAAATCCATCGTGCAGACATCTGTGTTTTTTAGTGATCTTCTGGACTAATTACTAACCATGATTACAATCTGCGTGTCGAGATCACTCAGGAGAAACACGAATAGGATATAGGTCTACATCCCTTACTTAGTAAGCGACCTGCCTGCTTTCAAGACAATTTTGCCTTGGATCGCTGTGCTTTTAGTGGCTGAATAGTGTACTGGTTAAGGGCTCCGCCTCTGACACAGGAAACCTGGGTTTGAATCTCAGCTCTTCCTGTTCAGTAAGTCAGCACCTTTTCAGTAAGGAGACATTGGACAAGACTCCCCAACACTGCTACTGCCTATAAAGTGCACCATAGTGGCTGCAGCTCTAGCCCTTTCAGTCCACCAAGAGTAAAGCACAATATAAATGTTACTTGTCTTGTCTTTTACTATAATCTTAAAATCTTCTCTGCAATATGATTTCAATAGACACCTCTATATTATACACAGCATATATAAAACAGCATTAATCAGTTGGGTTGATCATTTTAAGTAGTACTTCCATGTCATTGCATCAAGCCTCAGAATGCAAGTTTGGCTCTTTTTTTTTTTTTTTTTTTTTTTTTTAGAACTACCCTGATTGTATTTAACACATGGGTGTGAGGGAATAAGGTTAGTAGTAGGGTCAGCCATCTTTTTGTTGTATCTTAGGCTTAGAGTAAAGTATCACTATTTCAAAGTTGCCTGGGAATCACACCACTAAATACTGATTACCAATAAGTCTGATTACATGCTACCTTTAGAATTATGAAATTGTGTAATTGCAGTCTAAAAGTGGCCACACCATTTTTTTTTTCTTTTTAAAGGAATACTATCGATTCACACATTTTTTCAATTGACACAGGAATTGTTTGGGAAGTGCTGCTAAGTACTGGTATATACATTTTAGTAGCAACTTCTTTGTTTACGGTTATCAAAATACATTCAAACTTTACTGACGGCCAAAACTGACGGCTGACTGAGCCATGAGGAGAGGGGAAATTCCCCTCACACTTGATCAGTTAACTCTATGTGTAACTCTGCATGTGACAGAGAGAACAGCTGCAGCTCCTGTGTCCTGTGTTTCTGACTGACGTGTCTGAAGAGAGCAGAGGAAATGTAACTAATTCTCACAGCTTTTTCATACTGTTTTTGCTTTCAGAGTTTGATATGTTTGATATTTGCTTTCTGTAGTCTGATATGCAACTCTGGCTGTGCATTGAAGCAGACACCCCTTCTGCAATTGATTTGTCCCAATATAGCTAAATCCTACCCTCCATAAATTACAGTTTTTGCCTCTGATATTTAACATGCAAAGTAGGAAAATGTTTACACAGCTAGTTAGACATTATTTGCACACTGTCATTTTAGAACACTTGGGTATCGATAGTATTCCTTTAACCTGAGGATTACAATTTTTCTGATTGATTCTAAAAATCTGATGCATCTTCACACGTTTACATTTCCATGAATTATTAAGATGATTAAAGAATCAGAGAAAATGCTTGGATCTTTAAATCAAGAAATTGACAATCTATCTTTAAATAGACCAGAAACGATATAAAAGAAAAGTTTTATACATACCTGGGGCTTCCTCCAGCACCATGTACACAGATCACTCCCATGCTGCCATCCTCCGCCTTCTGTATCGTCCGTACCGGGTCCTGTAACTTCGGCCAGTCTGTGCGAGAGAAGTGTACTTTCTACGTATCTGTCAGCCAGCAGTTACCGGACTCGGTACCCGCGATTAGGAAAGGCTGAGGACAGTGGCGTGGGAGTGATCCGTGTGCATGAGGCTGGAGGAAGCCCCAGGTATGTATAAAACTTTTATATAGTCTCTGGTTTGCATTAAGGTGACCAGCGTGACCACACACGATACAATAAAATAATCCGATTTTTACAGCCACTCAATAAAAATAAGCAATTTGTTTTGCAAGATTGTATGGTGTGTGGTAGATTGACAATTTTATGTAGAGAGGCAAGCCATTTTTTCAATCATTTTTTCATATTTGGGTAAAAGTTGAACACACATGTGGTACATTGGTCAGATTTTAAAAATGTTACAATCAGAAAAATTGATTTGTAAATATTGAATTTAAAAGAAGTGTATACAATTGTATGGTGTGTGGCCACCTTTACAGCATTCGATTTTCATAAAGATCCCCCCCCCCCCAAAAAAAAAAGTCAATGCAGCCATAGATAAATTAGATGTTTTATGATAATGGAAATGAACTCTGAATGCCAAATGTGTGACACAACACATAACGGCTTGTACATGCGTTTTATGACCACCACACTTTATTATTTTACTCTTTAGTCTTATCTCCTACCACTCTGCGTCATTCTGTGCTGTCAATGGGAATGCACTATTATTTTAGCAAAACATGACATATAGATGACTTTACGATGTAAAATGTTTCTGCCTACTGATCCATCTTATTTTATCTGTATTGTTACGCTTTTTACTTTATTATGACTTTTAAACTTGAGTATTGTGCTCATACACATACATAAACTTGTTCTTTACATTTTTATTTATATTTCAAATATCACTATTGCTATTTGGAAATACAAGTGTAGCTGTAACATCCCCTTCTGCCACATATTATAAGTGAGCAGAATCCCGGCGGGTTCATTGGAAAAATAAGTACCACAGGCCACAATTTACACCTGAAGAATAAAATATTTCTATGTAGGCGATAAATAGTTTTTCCTAAATTAACTAGCTTTTTGGAAATGCACAAGTGTCTCCTAAAAACAGTCCCTAGTAGTGGTCTTCATATACTTGCACTTCCTATCTTTGTTTGAGATGAGTATTTTTGACATTGTGCCCGCAGAGTTAAATATTTATTATTTGAAAGCAGCATCAAAGGATCATGTGACGCTTTTTCTATATTTTAAGGCTCTTGTTAAAGCCCTTTTTGGATTCTAATACTGGAAGCATTGATGTAGGAGTGTTTAACTATAAGAATAAGTATTTGGACTGCTGCCCAGAATTCTGATTTAGACTAAAAAGCTTTTATAGATACAAAAGTTGATAGAACAAGTTATGTAATAATATTGGATTGTTGATAGATATATTTCCTTTTCAATATTGAGGCCTCTTTCACACTAGCAAACGCATTGCTGTGCTTTGCACTGCTGATACCATTCACTACAATGAATGGGCCAGCGCTGCATTTTGCCCAAAATGTGTGCAGCTGTGTTAAATCACATTGCACTGCTGTACAGTGAATGAAGTGTAAACATCAGACAGTGCAGTGCCTGGTCACTTCTGAAGTTCTTGCATGTCACACACACACCATATGAAAGGTGCACTGCAACCTGTATAGTGTGAGTGAGGTCTTATACTTTTTGGGCACTGTTATCAGCTGTGCATGTATCGGATTTATTTACCAGCTTTTAAGTCTGAGTATTGAAATTGGACCCCCCACCTAACCTTCTTTTGAGACTTGTAGGTTTAGAGTCAGGGGTGTGTAAGAGGCCTAAAGGCCCATACTCACGGGGGACGGCCGTCGCCGCAACCGCGTGGCACGCGCGTGTTGCGGCGACAGTTCCCCCGTGTGTATGATGCGCGCGCCCCGAACCGTCGCCCGTCGGAGCTGTCGCCAGGCGATTGACATGTTCAATCGCCGGCTACAGTCGTCGCCGCAACCTCGCCGGAACTGTCGCTAGCCCCGCATGTGTATGCGGGCTAGCGACAGCTACCCACACACACCACACGGAGCTTCCGGCGGGGGGGAGGAAACTCGGCGACAGCTTCCGCCGCATCGCTAATCCCTCTGCTGCAGTGTGCGGCGACAGCTACAATTGTACCCCCGTGGGTACTTAGCTTAAGTCTAAAACCTAGTCTAGCTCGCAGGACAATTTTTTTTAAATGAAGATTTAACAATTGAACAGCGTCAAACTAAGGGGTGGACCTATAGCAAACATGGAGGGATGGCTCCCCCTTTCCATTTCTGCAGAGTAACACAGTGGAGCAGTGTAATATTTATCTGCCTCAGTGCTGCTTCAGCAGAAAAGGATCAAGATGAAACGTGGCCCGAAGCAAGATGCTAGCCTTCACTTTCCCCATAGACTTTTAGGTAGGTTTAAAAGGGGAGGGGTGTTATCAGCCACACAAGGGGGTTTGGATTCCCAGAGGGTGCCCTGTGTTTATTTTGCTGAAGGGTCCCATGAGATGAGTTGTTACTGCACCCCAGCTCAAACTGACAATGTTACACTGTCAATGGTGTGCTTCTCTGGATGGAAAAGCCCTTTTTGTTTTTTGTTTTTTTGTGCTATTTTTTACTGCTTACATAAATGCACATTGTAAGTTCTGGAGGGCCACGTAAAATGGCAATGAGGGCCACATTCTTCCCGCAGACCTTGTTTTTGGGGTTTTGAGAATCAAAGATTGGCTAGGCCATAGAAGTGGAATTTTAGATTTTTAAAAGGTTTTGCCATGCCATGGTTCCGAGCAAGGAAAGGACTGTTGATGTGGTGATTAGGGATGAGCAAGAACATCTCTGGCAGTTTTGTGATAATTTCCTTGAACTCTAGGTGGTATCACACAGTTTCGCTGAAACTAATTCACAAATGCAAGTCAATGGGACAACTTTAAAGGTTAATAGCCAAGCCCCTTTATATGTTGGAACCATCACATTTGCTAGGCATGTGTAGGAGTACAGTTACAACAAGAGGAAATACGTTTCAAAAGTGTTTTTTTTTAATTTTATTTTTTTAGAAAATTACAGTTAAAGTAGGCAAGTGAAATATCTAAGCATGCGCAGTGGGGCGTGACTGGGACAGTCGGGGACTGTAGCAGAGAAGACTTCAGGAGAACAGAGCAGCCCAGGAGGATGGCGAGGGAGCCCACAGCCTACATATTCTGAATGCTCGGCCTGCATACTTATCTCTAGTTAGTGATACCAATAGTTTTTAGGGCAGAGAAGCAATAGAACAGCCAGGTAATGAGTATATTTAAAGACTTGAGGACCGCAGTGTTAAACCCCCATAAAGACCAGGCCATTTTTCACAAAAAGGACCACTGCAGCTTTAAGGCCTTGCTGCAGGGCCGCACAACACAGCACACAAGTGATCCCCCTTTTCTCCCCACTAACAGAGCTCTCTGTTGGTGGGATCTGATCGCTCCCCCAATGGTTTTTTTTTTTTTGTACAAATATTTGTTTTATTTTTAAATAGTGTATTTTTAACATTATTTTTACAGTGGATCCTCCCTCCCCCCGCCAGCCTATCACTGTGATCGGCTGTCATAGGCTTTAGCCTATGAAAGCGGATCACCCCTGAGCCATTCATGTGGAGATGCGCACGTGATGCCTGCGCGATCTCCTGCAATACCCGGCCCAAGGACCTTACGCTGATCGGCACTAGGCAGTCCTGGGGCTGCTGCCATGGCCACGCCCATCGGTGTGACGCAGTCGGCAAGCGGTTAAAAGGAAGGATATCGATGACCATCTGTATATTCCCCACTTGTTTTATATCCTGCTTAAAGCAGGATTAGCACTACTGGATTTCATTTTTTTTTAACAGGCCATTCATACATTCTGTAGGAAAAGCATACATAATTTATTTGAAGATTTGATTTTTATTTTTTTTTGCAACCGGTTTTGCCTGTTGCTGCTTGCTGTCCAGCTCTGGTAGACCCATTTCTGGCACTCTAAGCATCCCATCTTTTGTAAAGCTACTTCCTGCTTATACAGGCAATAAATCTTATGACTGCACACTGTCTCCCTCCACAACACATTTTATGGGCGGAAATCTGCTTTCTCTGGGCATGACTAGATGACTGGATATGCTAAACCATCCCTTGCTTCTCTGTGCTGTCATTTCACCTAGTGAAGAGACAGACCCTGTGTGTCTGTGTGTGTGGCCAGAGGATGGAATAAGATCAACAGGATAATGCAATGTTTAGAAATACAGATCTCATTATTAACTGCAATAACTGTATAATGAGTGCTTGGTTAAATTACAACTTTATAGTGGTTCTAACTAGTGACTTTACAGTCAGTTGGGTAAATTGTGGCTGCTCGGGTAAACTGCAGCTTAACCTCCCTGGCGGTTTATTAAAATCCGCCAGGGGGCAGCAAATACGTTTTTAAAAAAAAAAAAAATTTCTTTTTCATGTAGCGAGACAATGTCTCGCTACATGATAGCCGCTGCCGAGCGGCATCCCCCCAGCCCCTCCGATCGCCTTCGGCGATCAGAGATCAAGAGATCCCGTTCAAAGAACGGGATCTCTTGGAGGGCTTCCCCCGTCGCCATGGCGACGGGGCGGGATGACGTCACCGACGTCATCGACGTCGTGACGTCAAAGGGGAATCTGATCCACCCCACGGCGCTGCCTGGCACTGATTGGCCAGGCAGCGCACGGGGTCTGGGGGGGGGCGGCTGCGGCGACGCGTATAGCGGCGGATCGGCGGGTAGCGGCGGCGATCGGAGGTTACACGCAGCTAGCAAAGTGCTAGCTGCGTGTAACAAAAAAAAAATTATGCAAATCGGCCCAGCGGGGCCTGAGCGGTGCCTCCCGGCGGCATAGCCCGAACACAGTTCGGGCTTACCGCCAGGGAGGTTAATGACTGCTGTATTTAGTGGCTCTTACAGGATAATTTACGGCTTGAGAGCCCCTCTAGGCTCTGCCTGTAATTAGTGGCTTTACTGCCACTGGGGTAAATTGCGACTTTACGGTAGCTATAAATGATGGCTTTCAAGCCACTTAGATAAATTGTGGCTTTTTAGCTGGGAAAAGTTAGTGTTAAGCATATATAGGGTGAGGTTAGTGTTGTGTACATAGGGAAGGGTTAGTTTGAGATTTGGTGCAAAGAGAATCAGTGCAAAATGCATACATTTGCATCAACTTGGACTTAGTTGCAGCTCTTTGAACATCCCTACTTCTCAGTTGCACTTGTAATGATCTTATATAACCAGCTGAAAGTGGCCAATTCTATCTTCTGTCACACTGCGGTTTACATTAATTATATGGTTTATTTCATCCTAGGTGTTTTTTCTTCTATATAACATACAACATTACAAAAACCCTAGGTGGTTTTTAAGTTAAGATTGCATATCACATATTAATTTGCAGGGGCGTTGCTAGGATCCTAAGAGATCCGGGGGAATTTTTGGGCAAAAATGTGTGTGGCCACGGAACCAGAATGCGGGTGTGGTCATGGGTGGAGCCAAATTTACATGAACTTTCGCTCAGGTACATAACATCAGATACTTACCTTAAGAGAGGGAAGACTCAGGATCCTAAAGAGGCTTCCCTCAGTACTCTGAGCTGAGCGCAGCTCCCCTGCCCCCCGGAAGATTAGCGACTATGCATTTACAGGGAGCCATGCATCGTTGTGTGTGTCCTCACTGTTCCTCCCCCGAATCCCCTTTCCCAGCAGAGTAGCACATCAGCTGGCAATTCTCCCCTTAGCATCCGAGAATTAGACGCTAAAACTTCTAGTTTCTGATTTCTTCTCAGACACTAAAGGGGAGAAGCCCAGAAGAGATGTCTGCAGAGTCTGGACATCTGGGCAAACAGCCAGAGGTGAGTACTGCTGCCCGCTGCCACACTCTGCCTGGGGGACATCCGAGCACCCCAGAATGGATCCAGGGCACGTGCCACTGATATTTGGTGCTAGCAATGCTCCTGTTAATTTGGCATAACCACATTATTGGTGAACGGTGTTAAATATTATTTTGGCATAACCACACTATGGATGCATGGAGCACTGGTGTCTTACGTTAGTTTGGCATAACCACATTGAATGGAGCACTGGTGTCACGTTATCTAGGCTTAGCAATGTTCCAGTCACTTGTCTGTTGGATGGCAAACAAACACAAAGTCAGCTGAAGGATCCATGACAAACACCATAAGCAGGGGCGTAACAGACTATGACCTAAAGTTGAAGAGAAATCGAGAGCCCAATATGGTGTAGTATGTCAAAATTGATTGGAAAAATGAAACAGTGAGATTGTAATACTCACAAACACGGGTTACCACCTAGGTAACCACTCATTAGGCAGGTGAGGAGATTAGACCTGTCCTCACTCAGGATTAAGAAGTCGCTCTCTGTAGATAGGAAGAAAGGGGGTAGATCACCCCTCCACCTGGGGTGGACTCAAATATATTGGTAGGTGAACAGAGGCGCCAGAAGGATAAAAGTACATACAATTTTTAAAAAATTGCTGGGAGGAAGTGGTGGACTCGCCTCCGTTAAAGCAGACACCAAGGACTGTAAATGTATAGATATACACATTTATTGAAAATACCCCAAAGATGCAATGCGTTTCGCGGGCACAGCCCACTTCTTCAGGCAATAAGCAGGGGATAAACAACAGCAATTCAGTTATAGCAAGCAGAGCACCTCTAAGTTGACGATGACCTAAGTTGTGGGAGCTAAGGGGACCTGGACCTGTGCCAAAGTGCAGATCCGAGGGATACTTTATTTTCTTCTAGGGATTGGAGTGACGGGTCCTCATTCCTCTATTTGCTGTCACATAACATGTAGAAATTAGAGCCGCAATTTCACTGGTTGTACGGTGGCTACAGTAAAGAGGTGTGATGACCTTTTGATCTGCTCATTGGAAGAAGGTAAAGTATTACTTCCCTCAGCTCTATAGTGTGAGGGGAAGGGGGGGGGGGGGGGGGGAAGGTGGAGAAGATTGTGTCAACTTCAAATTACTCCCCTGACCACACGCATGCCATTTACTGGTCCTGTTTTATCCAGAGTTTAGTGCCACCCAGAAGAGACACTGGAAACCCATACAAAAAGAAACTTCACATTGCTGGTGTGCTCTGTCATTATTACACAGGTATTGGGTTTATGCATCTGTTTTGGGTCATGCAGCAGGCTTTGGAAGTTTTGTTTCCAACACAGATATATCTGACAGCCCCTGCAAGTTTGTAGTGTGCTGATGTACATTGCACAAAGAAAGCTGGAATAGGACTGTGGCTCACATGAGACATTTGAAAGTGCACCCATCTTAAATGTGCATTTGCAAATTCCTGCAACCTTTATCTGTATTTCAATCAGCTGGATGCTTCCTGGTGTTACTAGGTATTTGTTCAAAGGTTTAAAATTCCTCATCTAAGTTAGGTTGGAAATATTTCTACGTATAAATTGGCTTTCAGATTTCCTCTTTGAAAATGCAACATTTTATATATTTATAAACTTTTGATGTATGTTCTGTTCTCTCTTTTTCAGATTTATTTAAAGAACAGGCATTTATACACAGTTGAAGCCAATAATGCACGTCAGCTGGTTGAGAGTGCTGCAAATAATATAGAAAAACTTCTAGGGAACCGCTCTAAAGCTCTTGTGGTAAGTGATATGTGTTTCCCAGAGACTACATTATTTTCTGCTTGCCCTGAATATGGTACAGTAATGTTTGGTCACATTTTATATGGTTACAGATGGAGGCCAAAAAAGTTAGTAAAATGCAACAGTAATTTAATACAGTAGTTGCATATAACAAAACCATAAAATTATTTAATTTCTATGGGCAGCTTATGCTATTTTGCACAAAACATTTTTTTTTTAATCTACCTTGAAGTAAGTATATTTCTTTCCTCTGAAAACTTTCTACAAACGCTTATTATTAGGACCACAGGGGACACAGTGAAAAGCCTGAAGCATACTTCCTAGTTATAACTCATCCCTGTTGTAAGGCAATGTAACCTGGGAGCACTTTTCAGTAGCTTTGGCTATGTAGTGCCACGATGTGCACATTAAGGTCTCACCTGTGTTGCCAACTCGCCCCTTTAATTACTGTCCAATTTGTACAGATTCTTTGTTTATGTATGAACAATGAATTGTGTGGATGGACAGGGAACTTATTTTCAACACCATGCATCTGTCTGCCCACCTGACTACATGGGAAAGGGTGGTGAAGTACCAAAGATTTCAGCATTGCTCTTTGTGGATGCTGTGTTGCACATGGCAGAGGTCTACTTTAAAAACCGAGCTATAGATCAGTATCCTTGATGCCTGTTTTGTGAAAAATATATACATGCTGAAGAAAGACATAAAGCAATATATAATCCCATGCATTATAATCACTAGAACATTAGTAAAGTATCTATCATTGAGACAGGATCTCTTGCCCAGTACAAACTATAAGAATATTCTGTACCAGACTTGTATTGCTGTTTCTTCTGATGTACTTTAATCTTGGACATCTTGTCTCCTTGACGTTCAAGATTATTTTGACTATTGATAAGACACACTCTCTTTGTGTATGAATAATCTATTTATTATGCTTCGTTATTAATTGTTGCTTGTGTGGATTAGGTTGGGGAAATATTTATTGATTTACTGACAAAAATGTAGGCTAAATATTGAATCATGCCAGTGGTTTAGTAGACCTCATCTTCCTATGGAGAAGGACTTTGCGTGCACATTTTGTTCTATTTTAACCTCTACAAATGTACTTCTAAAGGTACTTACACACAAAACTGTTCAACCAGTGCGATTGGGACTTGATTCTTCGGGGACAGTTTGGGGCTGAGAGCTGTGCAGACTCCTCCTGGGCTGGTCTTTTGCTTTGGAGGGTGGAGAAGGGGTGATATTTGATGCACAAGGAAACTGCTTCCGGCATAAGGGATGAGGTAGAGAACAATGCCCTCAAGGGTCATTGTCATTTAAAGATTCAGCATTCCGGATTTTAAAACAAGCTCAGGTTCATTGCTAGATTTTATGGTTGATCTTAGAAATTTTTGAATGGAGGAGTTTAGTTTGTCAGGGTTAAAAATATATTTAAATTAGGCATCAGGAAGGGGCAAAGGTAAAGCAAGGAGGTTAGAGCAATATCTGCACAGAGATTGCATGATCTCCCTGTATTTGTATGGGTTTTTCCATGCACCTCAGTTTCCTCCCACAGATTAGGAACACAGATACATGAATAGGCTTCCCCTAAAATGGCCTTAGACTATGATGGACGTGATTATGAAAGGGATTAGATTGTAAGCATCTCTGAGCGACAGTTAGTGGCAAAGTACCATATATACTCTGCAAAGGACTGTGAAAGATGTCAGTGTTATATAAATAAAAATAACCATTAACTTGGCAAATTGTGCACAACTGTTCTAGTTATTTCTTTATCATAAAATGATTCATTAAAACTTTTCGAGTGCCTCTGATTTAACGACTAGTTTCAGACCTGCACACAGTGGACACTTACTGATAACACAGAAGGACAGAAGAGACCTTTGCTTTACTATGTAAAATATCCTTCCAGCATCTTCACTGTAATCAAAGGGGAAACACCTTCGAACACTCCCCAACTCCATTACTAGATTGCTGTAACCATCAGAAGTGGGTAGCAACATCTTACTGGGTTGTGGAGCTCTGTGCCCACTCTTGGGCATTATAGCTCTTTGGGCACCCCCTGGTCTGGTGGATTGCCCAGTAGTAATGAACAGAGGAAGCGGGAAAAGGAACACTCACTTCTGGAAATTGGAGCTAACAAGTGAAGGCAATCCTTGTGACTGTGAGGAGATTCCTCAACTCTAATAACCGCTCATTCTGTCCAGAGCACTTTGTTGGGAGGGGCAAAAGCGACAATAAGGCCTGCCCTATGTTCCCATAAAGAACCGTGCCCACCCACTACTGGTAGACATTAGACCTCTTCAGACTCCCATCATTATGTTTTTTTTGTTTCTTTTTTTACCAGCTTCCATAGCTGGGAGTGTCACACTAAGGGATTTTTTGTTGTTGTTTGGGGAGGGGGGATCGCTCTACGTATTTGGCAACATGCACATTTTCTACGTTTCCTGGGCTGCAGTAACTGTTCAGACACAATCAGCCAGCTACTGCACATAGAGAATGATGGTTAGTGTTATGGACCCATGCGAGTTAAACCTTGCACCGTGTTACTAATTTAGGTGTGCGTTAAGATGCAATTCCCACCATCTCCCTCCAATCTATTGCACCTCTTATTGCTTACGCTGCTAGGGTTCAAAACTGTTAAGTCAAACTATCCTCCAGTCTTGGCCTCCTTTACAGCTTGGTCTCAGTTCATAACAATTCTCAAAACTTACTTAGATTCTTCCCTTCTTAAATTACCTATAGAAGTACTATCTCTATTGGCCCCTGACCTAGACTTAAAAAACTGGAAAGAAGCTGGCCTATCCTACATAACAGATTTATTTTCCTCTAACACACTTGAAATTCTTACTTTTTCGGATTTGAGAGAGAAATATACAATTTCTCACAGAGACGTCTTCAAATACTTATACATTAAACACCTTCTTATGGAACGCAAGCAATCTCTTCTGTCTGCTGCATCTAAAGCAGTAGTGGCTTTTCTCTCTTAGCGGTATATCTTTGTGGTACAAAGAATTGCTGAATAGTGCTCACACACAATTGCATAAATATAGAGTATCCAATCTTGGGCAGATGACTTCAATTGCTTACTCAACCATTCAGACATAGTCACCTCCACTAATATCCTAATATCATTCAACGCTTCTCCTCTTGTATTAATCATAGAGAAAGTTTCCATAAAATTCTGTTGAAATGGTATTATACCCCTAGAAGTATTGCCAACTTTTCACCCAAAAATTCCCAATTCTGTTGGTGTAACTGTACCGGATTTTACACCTTATTTCACCTTCTATGGGAATGTCCCTTAAACTCCTGAGCATTACGCCGCTCAGGTGATGCAACTTTGTGTGCCCTCCCCCCACCCCCCTGCTGAATAAATGTGCTGCAATACCTGAAAAACCTTCTGCTAACACTAGGCTAGCTAGTAAATGAGTCCTGCACCCGCCGATCCCCGCCGCTCCCCCGTTTATACATTACCCCGCCTGGATCCAGCGATCGGCGCAGCCTCCCCGGACAGCTCCGGTCTTCACTATGGGGATTATCACACATGACGTCAAGACATCGCCGACGTCATGTGCAAACCCGATCCTTCCCATAGAGAGACTGGAGCTGTGCCGGGAGGCTGAATGATCGCTGGATCCAGGGGGGGGGGGGGGATGTATAAACAGGGGGATCGCAGGAGAGCGGAGGGTGCAGGACACTTTTACTAGATAGCCTAGTGCTATGTGCATGGATGCTGATACACACACACGCTGCTTCCTGTTTAGCCGGAAGCAGCGTGTGTGTGTATCAGCGTCTATGGAGAGATGAGACTGGAGGCGAGAGAGCAGCGATTGGAACCAGGGAGGTGAGTAGTTTTCTATAGCGCTTCCCTGCTGCATTACTCTGCAGTCTGAGGGGAGATCGCACGGAGGGCGGCCCGGGGAGTGGAAGGGAGGGCGAGGTCGGGCTGCCCTCCCAGCGGCTGTGGCTCCCCCCTCCATCATGGGGGGCACCTACCTAACCTATACTGGGGCAGCTACCTATCTAACCTATCCTGGGGGGTACCTACCTATCTAACCTATCCTGGGGGGCACCTACCTATCTAACCTATCCTGGGGGGCACCTACCTATCTAACCTATCCTGGGGGGCACCTACCTATCTAACCTATCCTGGGGGGCACATACCTATCTAACCTATCCTGGGGGGCACCTACCTAATCTAACCTATACTGGGGGGCACCTACCTAATCTAACCTATACTGGGGGGCACCTACCTAATCTAACCTATACTGGGGGGCAGCTACCTAATCTAACCTATACTTGGGGCAGCTATCTAACCTATACTGGGGGCAGCTACCTATCTAACCTACACTGGGGGGCACCTACCTATCTAACCTGGGGGGCACCTACCTAATGTAACCTATACAGGGGGTCACCTACCTATCTAACCTATACTGGGGGGCAGCTACCTATCTAACCTATAGTGGGAGCATTAACTTATCTAACCTGTATTGGGGGCACCTACCTACCTAGCTAGCCTATACAGGTGACAACTATACTGGCTACATATATTGGAGGCACCTACCTAGCTAACCTATACTGGGGGCATCTACCTATCTAACCTATGTTGGGGGCAACTATTCTGGCTACCTATATTAGAGGCACCCACCTAGCTAACCTGTACTGGGGGCACCTACTACCTATCTAATTTATACCGGGGACGCCTGCCTATCTAACCTATACTGGGGGCAACTATACTGGCTCACCTATGCCTGGCTACCTATACTGGGGGGACCTATAGCTAGCTACCTATACTGGGGTACCTATTCTGGGGGAATCTATACTGAGTGCAACTATACCTGGCTAACCTATACTGCGGGCACCCATACCTTGCTGCGGGGGGGGCGCAATTTTTACACCCTAGCCCTGGGTGCATTTTAGCCTAGAAACTGCACTGCCCAGAACTCCTACTTAACTCCCTATATGGGTCAACTGGTTTTGATCTGTCTTTTATCCTGCTCTAATATACAGTACATGGCAGTTTTAAAATTCATTAATACTACAATTTCAGTTATTTGGTTTAGTTGGAATGTATGTTGAAATACTGTTAAAGAGACACTGAAGTGAAAAAAAATATGATATAATGAATTGGTTGTGTACTATGAATAATTACTAGAAGATTAGCAGCAAAGAAAATATTCTCATATTTTTATTTTCAGGTATATAGTGTTTTTTCTAACATTGCATCACTCTATAATATGTGCAGATTACACAACACTCAGCATTCAAAATGAGTCTTTCAGAGCAGTCTGTGAAGTAATGAACTCTCCTCTAGCAGAGGAAAAGTGAACAGTTCAATTACAGTTGAGATAATAAAAGTCAGATAACAGCCCTCTCCACCACTAAGTTAGTCAGGGACAGTGGCGGCTCCAGGATTTTTTTTTAGGGGGTGCTATGCAGGTGCTGGACCAATTTCCGGGGGAGCTGACGGCCAAAAATGGGTGTGGCTATCGCGCGCCGCGGCGAAGAAATGGGCGTGGTCATGCCCGGATGAGGGCGGGGCTAACTGTAATTTAAAGTGAACCCAGGGTGAGAGTGATATGGTGGCTGCCATATTTATTTCCTTTTAAACAATACTAGTTGCCTGGCAGCCCTGCTGATCTATTTGGCTGTAGTAGTGAACTGAATTACACCAGAAACAAGCCATGCAGCTAATCTTGTCAGTTCTGACAATATTGTCAGAAACCCCTGACCTGCTGCATGCTTGTTCAGGGTCTATGGTTGAAAGAATAAGAGGCAGAGGACCAGCACGGCAGCCAGGCAACTGGTATTGCTTAAAGGGAGATAAATATGGCAGCCTCAATATTATTCTCACCTCGGGTTCCCTTTAAAAGTGCAACGCAAAGACAGAGGGCCCAAGTTTTGGTGACCCTTTTCCCAGAAAATTCACATAATTGTGCAGGTTTTCTCAAGAAAATACACGTAATGTGAGCAGATTTTAACAAAAAACACGTCCAATGACCCCAATATGCACAATCGTTATCAGATATGGCTCCAATATGCACAATTGGTAGCAGATATGACCCCAATATGCACAATCGGTAGCAGATATGACCCCAATATGCACAATCGGTAGCAGATATGACCCCAATATGCACAATCGGTAGCAGATATGACCCCAATATGCACAATCGGTAGCAGATATGACCCCAATATGCACAATCGGTAGCAGATATGACCCCAATATGCACAATCGGTAGCAGATATGGTCCCAATATGCACAATCGGTAGCAGATATGGTCCCAATATGCACAATCGGTAGCAGATATGGTCCCAATATGCACAATCGGTAGCAGATATGGTCCCAATATGCACAATCGGTAGCAGATATGGTCCCAATATGCACAATCGGTAGCAGATATGGTCCCAATATGCACAATCGGTAGCAGATATGGTCCCAATATGCACAATCGGTGGCAGATATGGTCCCAATATGCACAATCGGTGGCAGATATGGTCCCAATATGCACAATCGGTGGCAGATATGGTCCCAATATGCACAATCGGTGGCAGATATGGTCCCAATATGCACAATCGTTATCAGATATGGTCCCAATATGCACAATCGTTATCAGATATGGCCCCAATATGCACAATCGGTAGCAGATATGACCCCAATATGCACAATCGGTAGCAGATATGACCCCAATATGCACAATCGGTAGCAGATATGACCCCAATATGCACAATCGGTAGCAGATATGACCCCAATATGCACAATCGGTAGCAGATATGACCCCAATATGCACAATCGGTAGCAGATATGACCCCAATATGCACAATCGGTAGCAGATATGACCCCAATATGCACAATCGGTAGCAGATATGACCCAATATGCACAATCGGTAGCAGATATGACCCCAATATGCACAATCGGTAGCAGATATGACTCCAATATGCACAATCCGTAGCAGATATGACCCCAATATGCACAATCGGTAGCAGAAATGACCCCAATATGCACAATCGGTAGCAGAAATGACCCCAATATGCACAATCGGTAGCAGAAATGACCCCAATATGCACAATCGGTAGCAGAAATGACCCCAATATGCACAATCGGTAGCAGAAATGACCCCAATATGCACAATCGGTAGCAGAAATGACCCCAATATGCACAATCGGTAGCAGAAATGACCCCAATATGCACAATCCGTAGCAGATATGACCCCAATATGCACAATCCGTAGCAGATATGACCCCAATATGCACAATCAGCATCACCTGAAAAAGAAAAGAAAAACCCATTTACTCACCTACAGCCAGAAGACCTTCTTTCCCGACCTCCTGTCCCGAGTCCCGACCTCATTGTGGCGCGCAGCGCCCGCGCGCCCACGATCCTCTTCCTTCCCGACGTCACGACGAGACTTCCTGCCTGCATGCAGAGAGCAGGGCTACGGGAAAATGGCCGCCCGAAGCCATGCACTGCAGACTCGAAGTCTGCAGAACAGGGCTCCGGGCGGCCATCTTACCGTAGCCCTGCCTGCTGCTCCGTGCTGCCGCTGTGTGAACTGACTTGGCGTCTTTTAGACGCCTGAAGTCAGTTCACTCCAGGGGGTGCTTTGGGGGTGCTTGGACAATTCTAGGGGGTGCTCGAGCACCCCCTTGCACCCCCCTGGCGCCGCCCCTGGTCAGGGAGCTTAATGGCTTGTTTGCATAGAGATAACAACTGGAGTTTCTCAACTCTTCCTGTACTGGAAACAATTACACTGATGTATCTGATCTTAATGTTTTTTTTTCTTAGCTGTACTACACATAGAGTTGAGCTGAAATTTTCGTAATTTCGCATTACTATAATTACGCATGCGAAATTTGCGATTACGATGCGAAATTAGCGTAGCGAAATTGCCATTAAAATCGTAATTGAAAATACCGTAAGCGTAATTTTCAACGCGAAATTTCGCGTTTCATTCATGCCGTAATTTCGCATTAAACGCTACCGTAATTTCGCGTTAAACCGTAACGCTCCGTATAATATAAAAAAGCCGCCGACTTTAAGGGTTAATAGCAAAGCCCCCTTAAATGCTAAGAGCCTCAAATTTGGAGAATATATTAAGGAGATCAGGAGGAATAAGAGGAAAATTTTTTTTTTCAAAAAGACCTTATAGTTTTTGAGAAAATCGATGTTAAAGTTTCAAAGGAAAAATGTAAACATTCAAAAACCCGCCGACTTTAACGGTTAATAGCAAAGCCTGCTTAAAGTTTAGGAACACCAAATTCCCAGGGTATATTAAGGGGATCAGTGGGAATAAGAGGAAAAATTTTTTTTCAAAAAGACCTTATAGTTTTTGAGAAAATCGATTTTTAAGTTTCAAGGGCGAAAATGTCTTTTAAATGCGGAAAATGTCAGTTTTTTTTGCACAGGTAACAATAGTGTATTATTTTCATAGATTCCCCCAAGTGGGAAGAGTTTTACTTACTTCGTTCTGAGTGTGGGAAATATAAAAAAAAAACGACGTGGGGTCCCCCCTCCCAGACCTCTTTAACCCCTTGTCCCCCATGCAGGCTGGGATAGCCAGAATGCGGAGCACCGGCCGCGTGGGGCTCCGCACCCTGACTATACCAGCCCGCATGGTCCATGGATTGGGGGGTCTCGGAAGGGGAGGGGCAGCCAAGCTTTCCCCTCCCCCTCCGAGCCCTTGTCCAATCCAAGGACAAGGGGCTCTTCTCCACCTCCGATGGGCGGTGGAGGTGGAGGCCGCGATTTCCTGGGGGGGAGGTTCATGGTGGAATCTGGGAGTCCCCTTTAAAAAGGGGTCCCCCAGATGCCCACCCCCCCTCCCAGGAGAAATGAGTATAGAGGTACTTGTACCCCATACCCATTTCCTTTAAGAGTTAAAGTAAATAAACACACAGACACTTAGAAAAAGTATTTTAATTGAACAAAAAACATAACCACGAAAAAAGTCCTTTAATATTCTTAATTAACCATTAATACTTACCTGTCCCTTTAAATAAATGATCCCTCGCAATATCCTCGGAAATGTTCTATCAGTTACAATGTAACAAAGTTATTACAATGTAACAACTTTGTTACATTGTAACTACGCCGCACCCGACGCCACTCGCCGCTCAGCCGCCGCATACGCGTCCGTGCAGGACGCTAAGTCCCCGCAGCTCCCGCTGTCCACCCCGCCCACATCTGTCACCCACATGTCACCCACATGTGGGTGACATGTGGGTGACATGTGGGAGAGGCGGGGAGGGCAGCGGAGCCGGCGGGGACTTAGCGTCCTGCACGGACCCGACAGAGCTCTGAGCTATATAGCTCAGAGCTCTCTAAAGCATCTTTGTATTTGGGCTCCAAGGAGCCCCATTGGTCCTTAGCAGACCAATGGGGTTCCTTCAAATCAGAAGGAACCCCATTGGTCTGCTAAGGACCAATGGGGCTCCTTGGAGCCCAAATACAAAGATGCTTTCGAGAGCTCTGAGCTATAGCTCAGAGCTCTGTCGGGTCCTGCAGCGCAGACGCGGCGGCGGCGGTGAGTGACGTCGGGTGCGGCGTAGTTACAATGTAACAAAGTTGTTACATTGTAATAACTTTGTTACATTCTAACTGATAGAACATTTCCGAGGATATTGCGTGGGATCATTTATTTAAAGGGACAGGTAAGTATTAATGGTTAATTAAGAATATTAAAGGACTTTTTTCGTGGTTATGTTTTTTGTTCAATTAAAATACTTTTTCTATGTGTTTGTGTGTTTATTTACTTTTAACTCTTAAAGGAAATGGGTATGGGGTACAAGTACCTCTATACTCATTTCTCCTGGGAGGGGGGGTGGGCATCTGGGGGACCCCTTTTTAAAGGGGACTCCCAGATTCCACCATGAACCTCCCCCCCAGGAAATCGCGGCCTCCACCTCCACCGCCCATCGGAGGTGGAGAAGAGCCCCTTGTCCTTGGATTGGACAAGGGCTCGGAGGGGGAGGGGAAAGCTTGGCTGCCCCTCCCCTTCCGAGACCCCCCAATCCATGGACCATGCGGGCTGGTATAGTCAGGGTGCGGAGCCCCACGCGGCCGGTGCTCCGCATTCTGGCTATCCCAGCCTGCATGGGGGACAAGGGGTTAAAGAGGTCTGGGAGGGGGGACCCCACGTCTTTTTTTTTTTTATATTTCCCACACTCAGAACGAAGTAAGTAAAACTCTTCCCACTTGGGGGAATCTATGAAAATAATACACTATTGTTACCTGTGCAAAAAAAAACGGACATTTTCCGCATTTAAAAGACATTTTCGCCCTTGAAACTTAAAAATCGATTTTCTCAAAAACTATAAGGTCTTTTTGCAAAAAAAAATTTTCCTCTTATTCCCACTGATCCCCTTAATATACCCTGGGAATTTGGTGTTCCTAAACTTTAAGCAGGCTTTGCTATTAACCGTTAAAGTCAGCTGGTTTTTAAATGTTTACATTTTTCCTTTGAAACTTTAACATTGATTTTCTCAAAAACTATAAGGTCTTTTTGAAAAAAAAAAATTTCCTCTTATTCCTCCTGATCTCCTTAATATATTCTCCAAATTTGAGGCTCTTAGCATTTAAGGGGGCTTTGCTATTAACCCTTAAAGTCGGCGGCTTTTTTATATTATACGGAGCGTTACGGTTTAACGCGAAATTACGGTAGCGTTTAATGCGAAATTACGGCATGATACGACTGTGATGCGAAAATTACGCGAAAATTACGCTTACGCGAAATTTCGCGAAATCCTCCTTCATTACGATTATGTACTTACGGCCATAATCATAATTACACTAATTACGCGAAATTTCGCAAAATCGTAATTAGGTCATTACGCTCATCTCTAACTACACATACAAATCATAATATCATCATTTTTTTTCCGCTTCAGTGTCTCTTTAACTATGATTAGTTACTGTACACATCATTGTTGTTCTGTCACTCCAGATTTTTTCAACCCTGTCTTTTGACAATTGTTGACATATCTGTAACCAATTTTTCAAAACATTCAGTAAAAATGTATTGTTAAAAAAAAAAAAAAAAATGCAATTCCCACCAGTAATGTATGCACATGGCAACTGAGCTTACTGCAAAGTTTTCAATTTTCCTTTTCATTTCCTTGTTTAATACTTTGGAAACATTTAGGGCTCTATTTACAAAACTTTTCATACATGACTTATTTATCACCTATTTGATAAAAATAACCTTGCAACACATGTACAAGCAAAATAATCACACAAAGTAAGTAGCTCATGATTAACTTCATTTCAATATTACTTTTCTTAACTTAATTATATTATATTTTTGCTCTTTGGGAGCTTAAAAATGTAACATAGATAAGGTGAAAACAGAGGAAACCGGGTGAAAAAGCTTTGTGAACCATGCCCAAAGAACACTTTTAAGTATACAAAACATTTTACATTGTAGCATCATAGTAGGTGAATTTGTGCATTTTCATGATCTCTATTCTTATGTGTTCCTATTGAGGAAATGTCCCTCCATTTGCTGTTCTCTGTGATCCTCTCACTAAGGTAGAAAGTAATGAGAAACTTCTTCAAATAGGGACCCAGAGAGCAGTAAAATTCTTACAGGATTTTAAAGAGAACCTGAGGTGGGTTTGATAAATCATATTAGGACACAGAGGCACGTTCTGTATACAATGACAAGTCTTTGTGTCCTCTCAGCATTCCTCCAGCCCCCCCTCCCCCCCCCCCGGGCTCTGATGTCCCCCATTAAAAAAAGGTGCCAGGCTAGCGCGGCATGCAGATTGTCGCTAGCCTGTTATTTACCTCTGCCTGTCATTCACCCACTGCTCCCCCGCCTCCTGTATAGCGCGGCTCCCCGCCTGTGTCCTTTCCCTCCCCGCCTCTGTAAGCTTCTTTCAATCGGCTTACGGAGGTGGGGAGGGAAGGAACACAGGTGTAAATAAAAGGCTGGAGACAATCTGCGTGTCGCTAGCCTGGCGCTAGCCTGGCGCTGGGGACAGCAGAGTCTGGGGGGGGGGGGGGGGGGCTTTGGGAAAGCTGAAAGGACACAGAGGATTATCATCATTGTGTACAGAACGTGCCTCTGTTTCCTAATATGATTTGTCAAACCCACCTCGGGTTCTCTTTAATGCTTTCATAGACTAGTGTGTGTCATTTATCCAGTCAGAGACCTTTTCCTGGCTTCCTGTTCTCTAGGAAAGCTCTCACAAAGAGAACACCAAGTGAAAACTCCTGTATTAACTCTGGCCAAAATAAAAGCAAAATGTAAGTAGTTCACGCAAATTACAAAATAAGCCATTCAATCACTTCTAGGAATATGATTCTTTTCTATAAGCATTGATGGTGTGTGCTTTGCACCTCCTACCATGCAGACAGAATTACGCAGACCTGAACACATCTTTGCAAAGTGCCTGTAAACTAATAACAAAACCACAGAGCATTGAAAAACATAGCACAGGAAGCAGGTACACTACAATTGTCAGACATTCATGATTAGGGAAATAAGCTTGTGAAAGATGTACCTAGGAGGAAAACCTCACCCAATAAGTGAGTGAGATTATTCCATGCAGCTGCTCGAGTCTTTCCACATAAATGCTACCCATGCGTAACACACATGAGCAGTATTTAAAGGTTTAAAGGGAACCAGAGACGCCATACTAATAAAAAGAAAAAAGATTTTATACATACCTGGGGCTTCTTCCAGCCCCATAAGCCTGGATCGCTCCCACGCCGCCATCCTCCGCTTCCTGGATCCGTCGGTACTGGGTCCCGTCACTTCTGGCGGACGCGTCCAATTGTCCGCATGAGCAGGGGCTCCATCCATACCCTTACGCGTGCGGCTGCGCAGTATGCAGTCGCACGCGTAAGGGTATGCCGGGAACCTCTGTGATGCGGACAATTGGCCGCGTGCTGCCGCCAACTGGCCGAAACTACGGGACTCTGTACCGCCAGATACAGGAAGGGGAGGACGGCGGCGTGGGAGCGATCCATGCGTATGGGGCTGGAGGAAGCCCCAGGTATGTATAAAATCTTTTTTCTGGGGCCTCTGGTTCCCTTTAAATACACTCATTCCAATCGAAACTGTTCCTCAGAGGGTTTTTTTTTGTTTTTTTTTAAAGCTTTACTCGTTTAAATAAAAAAAAATTCTCTGCTCCTCTTACCACCTCACATTTGTAGTATTTTAACAAAAGTGCTATGAAGAGTCACCTGAAGAGAGGATGTGTGTGACACAAACCTGCCAATCCCATTTGTTGCCATGCAGGTCTCATCCACTAGAGACTTCTGGAGGTGAATCCGCTGTGAGTAAAGTAAACATTTAAAGGGATACTGTAGAGGGGTCGGGGGAAAATGAGCTGAACTTACCCGGGGCTTCTAATGGTCCCCCGCAGACATCCTGTGTTGGCGCAGCCACTCACCGATGCTCCGGCCCCGCCTCCAGTTCACTTCTGGAATTTCTGACTTTAAAGTCAGAAAACCACTGCGCCTGCTTTGCCGTGTCCTCGCTCCCACTGATGTCACCAGGAGTGTACTGCGCAGACACAGACCATACTGGGCCTGCGCTGTGCGCTCTTGATGACATCAGCGGGATCGTGGACACGGCAACGCAGGCACAGGGGTTTTCAGACTTTAAAGTCTGAAATTCCAGAAGTGAACCGGAGGCGGGGCCAGAGCATCGGTGAGTTGCTGCGCCAACACAGGATGTCTGTGGGGGACCGTTAGAAGCCCCGGGTAAGTTCAACTCATTTTCCCCTGACCCCCCTACAGTATCCCTTTAAGATTGGTTGGTAAACTCATATATGATACAATCAGTAAAATAAAATAAAGCTATTGATTTTGAACTGGAAATCAAGGTAATTTTGCTGCCACCGCTCTTTGGATTGAAATGAGGTGAAGAGACCTCGGAGCTAGCTATTCCTAAAAGCAAGAAAACTGTTGATTAGTTAGCTAGGGCAAAACTGGAACAATTAAATCATTAGTTTAATTACAAAAACTATACATACAAATATACATTGGAGCTGGCAAATAACTATATCTGGCAGCTGAACAGAATGGTTGGATAGTTATAAGAAAGGGATAAGAAATGAGGTAGAATTCCTGAAAGTTCAAAATTCCATTCTGGAGTCCAGTAAGCGACATATCTTTGGTTTGAATAATCCCACAATGGTGATTTGTGGCTGGTGTCCTGCCAGCGTATTTCTGTAAATGGAATTCGACAAGTGAACAAAGGACCAGGACCTGAATGGGTCACTGAGTTTTTTAGCAACTCTCTAACTGGGAGTGGCTATGACAACAAGCCATAGCTGGGGGGTAGTTCCCCCTTCAGGGAGAGAGATCTTGGTAAAATTCCTGGCAAGCTGATAACTCTGTGCCCATCAGTCAAATCAAGAAATGGATTGCATATTTGCATTCAGTAAGGCATCACAAATTCACAGATATGAAACTTGAGTGCTATTACATGAGTATTAGTACAGTGTTACTTTGCACCTGTATTACTCCAGGTTCTGAAGGTCGGGGTTGTCTGGAAACTTGCTAGGATGGGAATCAGAATAACCGTAATAAGTTCTGAAAAGATTGTTCATTTTGTATTTTCATCCTAGCTATAAAAGTGTGAAATATGGAAAAATATGAATTTCAGGGTTACAGTAAGCTCACCTGTCTGCTGTAGGACAGCTGTTTGGAAGGAACTATCTGATAAGATCAGTTTCTCTCCAGCTCTGGAATGAGGTGTGAATGTTGGAGACCGCTTCCTTCCAATAGATGTTTTATGATTTCTGTCAGCATTGATGACAGATCGATGGCTTGCTAAACAGTGGGTGACTGTCCTTCCAGTAGGGCCCTGATAAGAATTAATCTAATGAACTCTGCAATTTGGCCTGGCATAGCAGAGAAAGTTTGTCGGCTCTGGCTGCTGACACTGTAACTGTTATATGTAATGACGTATTCGATTATGAAATATGATGAATGCATAACAAAGGAGGCTGACATATATTTTTTTAAACCATACATACTAGGGTTCTTTCTTGCACCGGTAGTGTCTGGATCACACTCCTGAAACCAACATTTGGCAAATCCTGTAAAACTTAATTCACACATCAGATCTGCATGCTTATTCAAGGTCTATGGCTAAAAGTATTAGAGGCAGAGGATCAGCAGGACGACCGGGCAACTTGCATTGTTTAAAAGGAAATATATATGGCAGCTTCCATCCATATCTCTCTGACTTCAGGTGTCCTTTAAAAGCAAACATCCTCGTATAACTGCAGTAATAATTCCAAAATTAAGATACCTATAAGTCATGCTGCCACAATATTGGTTCAATTTTGCTAACCCACGCTTTCTGGCTGCCAAACCCTTCAAAGCGGATTAAATGTAAGGATGAGGGAGTGGTAGATATGGGGCTGAGCTAACTGCCAAAATTTGGGTTTTGGGAAACTTAAAGAAACAAAATTAAGTTTTGTAATTGGATCATTGGGGCACAGGAACAGGAAGGTTGGAGTGGAACAGGAAGGTTAAACATTTGTGGCTGAATTTGAACAATAACACTAGCATCCGTGTCACTCTTATCAGGTTACCTAGTGTTTCTTTTAGCTCGAATGTTTGTAAGGGCAGCGGCTGCTGGTTTGCTTTACTTTGCTGTACTTGTTCTAACAAAATATCTTTAATATACTTGTTTTGTTGGATGCTGTTCTTGTACTATGCGTGAATTATGTAAATGTGTTGCACATTCTTGTCTATAGATCACACCATACAGGACCATAGAAAAACATGACACTATGTAAATGAACCATGTTACTAATAACTGGTTTAAATATCATTTATCTGTAATATTTAATATTGCAATACAACAGTGCATGCACTTGAATATTCAAATTAGAGACAGGGTTATTTAGCATTCCACTATTGCCTTTTCAGTGTAATTATCAAATTATGCAAAATCCGTTCTTGGTCTGATAAGGATGTTGCCTTTAGTCATATTAATGTGCCTTTTTATAATTCTGTATGCAGCAGAGGCCCATAGACTAAGCGGTGGATACCCAAATGCTGATGTGGAATCTGTGCCTCTTTTGCAGGCTATGGCATAGCCAGGGTTCACTAAACCCCAAGATTTGGCCTTCAATGTAGACTGTTTTTTCTCATTGTTTGGTAAGGAATGTGGCCTTTTCTGACCTCTCTCTTTTGTATCTAAAGCTAGTAATCAATTGGGAGCTCCCCCCCAAAGACATAGGTCCCCTTTTTCACTACACTGTGTTTTGCGATGCTGATGCAGATCTCTAACTGATCACAAAACTCAGGGTGCAGTAAAACTAATGGAAACAGCAGTGGCTATTTTCATTAATGCGATCCAATGGTTTCTATTTTGCCCCGAGCACAAACTTTATCTTGTGGCATTTTGTATTTGATTGTGCTCTCTATACTGACTATAGTAGCTAAAACTCAATTGCATTAATGGAAATTAGCTTGAAACTTCATAGTTGAAAAGAGCACTTATTTTTACACCACTGTGCAGGGTAGTACATAGGGTGATCTGAGATTGCTGTTGGTGCCAATGGGCTCTCTATGTCCTCGAGCCAGGTACCCGACCAACAGCAGGGGGGGCATGGCCTGCTCCAGCTTGTGCATTGTAGCTTTGCCCCGTATTGCATGTGTGCCAGATTAATTATGCAGCATCTTGCCAAAAGGGATCAAAGTTTCGGAGTTTGTCTGACCCGAGTGGCTTGATGCTGTACCAAACTAAATCCAGTGGCAGCACAGGCAATCGGGGAGCCCAAATATGCCCATGTAATATTTATATTATGGGGCGCAGCATAGTCAGCGGTGATCAAAGTGTCAGACTTAGACCAACACTTTGATCTATAGGTGCTGGACTAGATCTGGTGAGTGCACCTATAGTGGCAGCCATTATGCTCCTTGTCTGACATCGGAGCCAAAGGGGAAAAATCAAATGTCAAACCAGGGCTTACATTGGATTGCAAAGGGTTAATGTGTTATTTTAACAGTGATAAGTCTCAAGGACAGCCACATCGTGCCTACACGACCAACCTGATTTATGCTGAGTACTTTATTCTGTGCATCTTGACCCGACAGTCTGCTACCAAATTTTCAAGTTTCAATTTTTTTACTTCCTAACAGTAATACAGAGCGAGATCCATGTCCCTGACCCCTGAGTTTTTCCAAATCTCCTTGTTTGAAAGTTAGAGAATCCAGAGATACTCCAAGATGGATCCAAAAAGGCAATTACTGCTCAGATGAAAAAAAAAGTCTACAGACTTAACCTGAAAAAGAGAAAATGGCATACAGTAGACCTACTCTAAGGCTTTGTGAAGTGTAAAAAATAGTTAACAAAAGGAAAGGCAGAGAATAGCATATTAATGTTGCATTTGGTGTGTGTAAAGCTGACAGTTGTCTTCTTCAGTCTAAAATCTATTGTTTGATACTGAGGTTAAGTCATCAGACAAGAGGGTAACATTGTAGTGAATATTGATCAGGATGAACAGAGGTGTTTTGCAGTAATGTTGAATGTAGAACGGCTCCTAACATGCATAGTGACAGAGCGTGACATTGTAATGTTGAAGATCATTTAGCAGAGCTTTAAATGTGAAGTTACAACAGTTGATTGTGTGTGGCTTGTTTTAAGATGATTTGTATCACATACCTCACTCCTTGCTGAATAACTAGCAATGAATTTTACAAAGTGCAGAATGCTCCTGGCCACAGAAGCGCGGCCGCGAGCCACGTATGAGTGCACATGTGCAGAAGCTGGGTCATCGACCGCTACAGACAGGATTACAGAAGAACGGAAGACACTGGAAATGCAGTGAGGGACACAGACTCCTAGGGGCTGGAGGAAGCCCCAGGTAAGTAAAGCTACAGTAGTTTCATTGCCTTATGTATTCTAGCCTAACACGTAATCCCCCACCCCTCAAAACAAACCCCTTTGTATAAGCTTAACACTACCATAGCAATACTCTCCCATAGCAATCCTCTTCCTAAGTGCCTATCACTAACCTCTTCTCTCTGACTCTTAATGCTATCCTCTCCCTAACTCTAAATATTCTGACATAAATACTCACTATGGCTATATATAACAGGTCATGACGGCCATTAAAATGATTACCTATTTTCTGAGCATGGTTTTATAAAAGTTGGGCCCTGGAGAAGATATCCTTAGCTCAATAATATAGTAGTCAAGCCCTGACGCCTCCGCCACTTACAGGTGCCAAATATCAGCCTAGCTCTAGCACTGATATCTGGAGCTGAGCTCTATAAAGCACTCCAACCACATGTATATCACGTTTTATAGCAAGCGTCTTGCACCAAAATTATCATTATGCCTAGTGTCAATTTGAACGTTTTTTTTTCTTTTAGATGAATTTTCGTGTAAGAAAACACTACATTCTGATTTTGTGTTACCAGTCATTTCAAAATGTCATGTAAAGCACATTTCAATTAAAAACATGAAATTATGATTTCGTGTTACCCTCAATTTTTGTAATTGTGGAGTTATGAATTAAACACTTAAAATTGAGCATGAAATTACAACATGAAGGAAATAACTAATTATGAAATTACGAATGTTCTGATAATTACAAATTGCAATTTTGTATTGTAATTGCAAATCTTGCTTCGTAATTATGAAACCGCAAAATTTTGTCTCATCAATAATGATCAGTGTGCAATAAAACATGAGGTTTGAAAAACAAAATTAGAATATGGCACTAGGCCAGCATGTTTGTTTCTGGAATGAGAGAATGCGACTTGTAAGCAGCACGGGGGTTCATTGTTGACCTTCTTTTGAATCAGGTTTGAAGCCTGTTAGGATTAATATGAAATAGCACATCTTCCAGCTACTGAATTTAATAAGACTGTACAGCTCTGTATGTTAATGCTGCAACCAGAAAGAGAGCAGTGCGTGAATGATAGATGGCAGGCCGTTTGGCTCAACTGTACTTTTTAAGACATGACGCAACCAATATGTTTTTCTGGAATCTTTCCCTACCTCTCAGAGGTTAACCCAATCCATATGCTGCTGATCATGAGTGTTTCTTAAATATATTATCCTGTGATGCAAAATGACCTTTGTTTCATCTCCAGAAGCAGCTAAAAGAATTCCTTGCCCCATTGGCAGTAGAGATGACTGTTATGTATTTCTGTTCCCTGAAGACACTAAATAATAGGCGAATGCGATGAACAAAACACAAAAACCCATTCTACTTGGAACTGTTATGCAAATAATAAATCAAATTAAATACATCTCTTCCTTCCATTTGTTTTGTATAGGGTTAGACATTAACTGTCATACCCCGAGTAGTATGTTTTGTTCTGTGCAGTGTGTTTAACATTGTTGCACATATGTGCTTAAAGGTACATACTTCATAAAAATAAAACATTATTTTACTTTCTTTAAACATTTTAGATGTTAATCTATGCTGCCCTGTTCTGCTTCAAATGTTAGACAACTACTGTATTGTGTTTGTTTCACAAATGTCAAACGTGGTGTTATTGGAAGCACGACACAGGGTGTTTAGGTGAGTGTTTCTCAATGTTGTTTTACTGCTTTATAACTGCCAAGTTTTTTTATTTTTTTTCTTTGCTTGTTTTTTTCTGGATACTGGGGAGGGTTAGTAGTCATTTCCTACTGTAAAAAGCAAATGCCAGTTACATTCCAATGTCTTATAGTAGAACTCCAATCGTGAATGCAAGACTACTGGATTTTAAAGCCATATTTTAAGGCACTTCAACCACACTTAAAATGAACCTTGGCCAATGGTGAAATATGACGAGTGTTCATTAAGATATGGTTGCCTTCTATGCAGACTCACCATCCCCCCCCCCCCCCTCTTCTCCTTTTTTTTCTTTTTAAATGATTCTTCAGTGAGCTGAGCTGTTGCAGGTGTTTTTTACTGTGTACTTCCTGGTAGCAGTGTCCAATTCAATCTGTTTTTAGGTAATTGGGATGCACCCAAACATGCGATCAACAAATTTGCTACATAGGTCCACCGAACTACAGATCCCAGCATATTGTACATACAGAGGTTTACTGAACTACAGATACCAGCATATTGTACATATAGAGGTCGACAGAACTACAGATATCAGCATACTGTACATACAGAGGTCTACAGAACTACAGATCCCAGCATGCTATATATATATATATAGAGGTCTACTCAGAGTTTATCAGCTGTAGCTGCGGCAGTGCTTCCTGGAAAAGCTGCTAAGCTTGTCAGCAAAGTGTGGCATGTGCCAACAGTCATCAGGTGGTCCTGCTGACCCAACTGTAAACTCTTGGGAAGAGGGACTGCCAAACAGGCTTAAAATCTAACAGGGGGGGGGGGGGGGGGATGAGGGTACATTTGGTAGAAGCAGATGGCCTATCAATTCAGAGTAGGGGTCAAGAACAGAGATGATGATTATTGTTAAAGAGACTCTGAAGTCTCAAAAAAGAATAGTCTTTTTATTTCGCAAATGTGTTTAATATCTTAGCCCTAACTTAACCACCGCATTCCTGCCGCTGTAAACGATCTAAATCCCCCCAAACTCCCCGGGAGGCAATCCGGGCAGCGCTTCTGTGAGAGGCAGAGCTATGAGCCGCAGCTCTGCCTCTCAGCGCGTCTGTCAGCCCAGATAGACTCCTCTCCCCTGCCCCTCTCAGCCTTCCTTCACTGAGAGGGGCGGGGAAGAGGCGGAGATCCGCCGCTGACAGGCGCGTGTGAGGCAGGGCTGCAGCTCATAGCTCTGCCTCACACGGAAGCGCTTAGGGCAGCAAAATCCACGACCAAGAAAGTCGTGGATTTTGCAGTAGAGAGGGAGGGGGGATTTAGATAGTTTACAGCGGCGGGAATGCAGCGGTTTAGTTAGGGCTAAGATATTAAACATATTTGTGAAATAAAGACTTTTTTTAGAGACTTCAGATTCTCTTTAAAGGGAACCTGAACTGAGTAAAATTATTTAAAATAAACACATGATGTACCTGCAAATGAATATTATATACTTAACTTGCTGTCAGTTCCTCGCAGAAGCTCACCAACAATCCCTTCCAGTTTTGACAAAATCTTGTCAGAACTGAGATAAATCAGTTGCTGGCAGTTAAATATCAGTTGCTGTCATTTATAGCTGAAAGGAAAAGTAATGTCCATGTTTCCCCATGGCTCTAGTGGGCAATAGTACAATTTAACAGTGTGCTGACCCAGAAGCAGTTATGGGTTAAGGTCATTTTTTTTCTGAGAATTCCATTGATCACAGTGGATAAACAGGATGCAGTAGAGGAGAAAGAGTTTGAGGAGTAGGTAAGTATGACCTAGGTGTTATGATCGCTTCTGCAGCGTTTACTGCTGACTGCAGTGGTATTGCAAGCCAGCAGTTCTAATGTCATTACATGCATTTGCTTGCATAGTTTGGTTTGCACTTGAACTGGTTGCTGATTCCATCTGCAGTCGCTCTGAGGTTAATGACAGTTTAATATGCTTTTGTGTTAACAGACATTGTCTGCTGCAGTGGAGGGGCAGTCCCTTTCCTGCAGGCTGCATATCATTGTCTGCCTTTTCCTGCTATCAGCCTGTGATTAATTACCATTCACTTGTGTGGGAATCTGCAGGTCTGCTCCCATTGGATGACCTCAGTATAAAGAACTGCTTCCTGCAATGTCTCACGGGCTACCATAGTCTCAGATTCAGTCTGTTACTCTGCTCGTGCCCCACCTCGTTCTTGGTCCGTGTGGACTGCGCTGACTCCTGCGAAGGGGTCAGCGAGTCCTCCTAGTTCTGCTCTTGTTCTAGAAGTTGTTACTTGCTTGTCTTGTGTCATATATTGGTTCATCGCCAATATATACGCATACTTGCGCATTTTGTTATTTTCTTTGTATTCGTGTTACGTTGATACATCAGTGTCGTTGATATATACGTACACGAACTGTTTATTTCCTGTGTTCAGTCAGTCAGCCTTCCAGCACGTTTTGGTAGTTTGCGCGTATCGTGAGCACCCGTGCTGAGGTAGTATCCTGTTCCTGGTCCTGTTTGTGGATTGCGTTCATCTCTGCGAAGAGATAGCGAATCCTTCTGAGTCCTGTCCCCTGTATTACTCCAGTCTTAGTCAGAGTTCCTGCTTATGTCATATATCGGTTCATTGCCGATATATACATATGTTAGTCAGACGTTACAAATAGTTTCATTGATAGCTGTAATTGTAATACGCTAGGAAATCATACTTATTGTATATTTATCTGTGTTACGTTCATCTATCTTGATCCTGCTGTTTCCTGTCTATCCTGTCCTGTCTTTGTGAGGCACGCCATCGCCGCAACGCATTGGCTGCCTCATTCCAGTCTGTCTGGTTTTGGACGCTTGCTGTCGCTAAGTAGCCGCTAGCTAGCAAGCGTTCATTCTGTCTACTTGTCCTGATCTCCTCAGTCCTGGTTTATGCGCTCAGCGCTACTTTGCGCTGAGACGTTATTACGAAAGTGTTGTTTGTGGCTGTTCGGATCTGCACCGGCTCTGTGCACCACAATCTCCTATTGGAGTCAGTCCTCTCCTCCACTAAACTGGGGATATCCTGATCCCTTGTGCTGGTGTGTGTACCTCCTTCACGTCAGCTTATGTGGTATGCTGACTGTGGAGATTACACCTCCAAGCTTAACACTAGGCCGCCTTCTGGGCATCACGGGGGGACTGCTGTATGGGGCCGGCAAACAGTGCCACACAAGGGTATGACCATTAATGTGGTGAGATATGTCGGCAGGCATACCAAGGAGTTACCTTAGTCAGTGATTAACCACTTGAGGACCGTGGGCTTTACCCCCCTTAAGGACCAGGCACTTTTTTTCCATTCAGACCACTGCAGCTTTCACAGTTTATTGCTCGCTCATACAACCTACCACCTAAATGAATTTTGGCTCCTTTTCTTGTCACTAATAAACCTTTCTTTTGGTGCTATTTGATTGCTGCTGCGATTTTTACTTTTTATTATATTCATCAAAAAAGACATGAATTTTGGCAAAAAAATGATTTTTTTAACTTTCTGTGCTGACATTTTTCAAATAAAGTAAAATTTCTGTATACATGCAGCGCGAAAAATGTGGACAAACATGTTTTTGATTAAAAAAAAAAACCCAATCAGTGTATATTTATTGGTTTGGGTAAAAGTTATAGCGTTTACAAACTATGGTGCAAAAAGTGAATTTTCCCATTTTCAAGCATCTATGACTTTTATGACCCCCTGTCATGTTTCATGAGGGGCTAGAATTCCAGGATAGTATAAATACCCCCCAAATGACCCAATTTTGGAAAGAAGACATCCCAAAGTATTCACTGAGAGGCATAGTGAGTTCATAGAAGATATTATTTTTTTGTCACAAGTAAGCGGAAAATGACACTTTGTGGCAAAAAAACAAAAACAAAACCGTTTCCATTTCTTCTAACTTGCGACAAAAAAAATGAAATCTGCCACGGACTCACCATGCCCCTCTCTGAATACCTTGAAGTGTCTACTTTCCAAAATGGGGTCATTTGTGGGGTGTGTTTACTGTCCTCGCATTTTGGGGAGTGCTAATTTGTAAGCACCCCTGTAAAACCTAAAGGTGCTCATTGGACTTTGGGCCCCTTAGCGCAGTTAGGCTGCAAAAAAGTGCCACACATGTGGTATTGCCGTACTCAGAAGAAGTAGTATAATGTGTTTTGGGGTGTATTTTTACACATACCCATGCTGGGTGGGAGAAATATCTCACATTTTGTCACAAGTTAGCGGAAATTGATTTTAATTGTTTTTTTTTTCACAAAGTGTCATTTTCCGCTAACTTGTGACAAAAAATAAAATCTTCTATGAACTCACCATACTCCTAATGGAATACCTTTGGGTCCCTTCTTTCTAAAATGGGGTCATTTGTGGGGTTCCTATACTGCCCTGGCATTTTAGGGGCCCTAAACCGTGAGGAGTAGTCTTGTAGTCTTGAAACCAAATGTCGCAAAATGACCTGTGAAATCCTAAAGGTACTCATTGGATTTTGGGCCCCTTAGCGTACTTAAGGTGTAAAAAAGTGCCACACATGTGGTACCGCCGTACTCAGGAGAAGTAGTATAATGTGTTTTGGGGTGTATTTTTACACATACCCGTGCTGGGTGGGAGAAATATCTCTGTAAATGACAATTGTTTGATTTTTTTTTACACACAATTGTCCATTTACAGAGATATTTCTCCCACTCAGCATGGGTATGTGTAAAAATACACCCCAAAACACATTATACTACTTCTTCTGAGTACGGCGATACCACATGTGTGACACTTTTTTGCATCCTAGGTGCGCTAAGGGGCCCAACGTCCTATTCACAGGTCATTTTGAGGCATTTGTTTTCTAGACTACTCCTCACGGTTTAGGGCCCCTAAAATGCCAGGGCAGTATAGGAACCCCACAAGTGACCCCATTTTAGAAAGAATACACCCCAAGCTATTCCGTTAGGTGTATGGCGAGTTCATAGAAGATTTTATTTTTTGTCACAAGTTAGTGAAAAATTACACTTTGTGAAAAAAAACAATAAAAATCAATTTCCGCTAACTTTTGACAAAATATAAAATCTTCTATGAACTCGTCATACACCTAACAGAATACATTGGGGTGTCTTTTTTCTAAAATGGGGTCACTTGTGGGGTTCCTATACCGCCCTGGCATTTTACGGGCCCAAAACCGTGAGTAGTCTGGAAACCACATGTCTCAAAATGACTGTTCAGGGGTATAAGCATCTGCAAATTTTGATGACAGGTGGTGTATGAGGGGGCGAATTTCGTGGAACCGGTCATAAGCAGGGTGGCCTTTTAGATGACAGGTTGTATTGGGCCTGATCTGATGGATAGGAGTGCTAGGGGGGTGACAGGAGGTGATTGATGGGTGTCTCAGGGGGTGGTTAGAGGGGAAAAATAGATGCAATCAATGCACTGGGGAGGTGATCAGAAGGGGGTCTGAGGGGGATCTGAGGGTTTGGCCAAGTGATCAGGAGCCCACACGGGCAAATTAGGACCTGATCTGATGGGTAGGTGTGCTAGGGGGTGACAGGAGGTGATTGATGGGTGTCTCAAGGTGTGATTAGAGGGGGGGAATAGATGCAAGCAATGCACTGGCGAGGTGATCAGGGCTGGGGTCTGAGGGCGTTCTGAGGGTGTGGGCGGGTGATTGAGTGCCCTAGGGGCAGATAGGGGTCTAATCTGATGGATAGCAGTGACAGGGGGTGATTGATGGGTAATTAGTGGGTGTTTGGTGGAGAGAACAGATGTAAACAATGCACTTGGGAGGCGATCTGACGTCGGATCTGTGGGCGATCTATTGGTGTGGGTGGGTGATCAGATTGCCCGCAAGGGGCAGGTTAGGGGCTGATTGATGGGTGGCAGTGCCAGGGGGTGATTGATGGGTGGCAGTGACAGGGGGTGATTGATGGGTGATTGACAGGTGATCAGTGGGTTATTACAGGGAAGAACAGATGTAACTAATGCACTGGCGAATTGATAAGGGGGGGGTCTGAGGGCAATCTGAGCGTGTAGGCGGGTGATTGGGTGCCCGCAAGGGGCAGATTAGGGTCTGATCTGATGGGTAACAGTGACAGGTGGTTATAGGGGGTGATTGATGGGTAATTAGTGGGTGTTTAGGGTAGAGAACAGATGTAAACACTGCACTTGGGAGGTGATCTGACGACGGATCTGCGGGCGATTGGTGTGGGTGGGTGATCAGATTGCCCGCAAGGGGCTGATTGATGGGTGGCAGTGACAGGGGGTGATTGATTGGTGATTTACAGGTGATTGACAGGTGATTGACAGGTGATCAGGGGGATAGAGGTATATAGTACACAGGGAGGGGGGGGGTCTGGGGAGAATCTGAGGGGGGTGATCAGGAGTCCCCAGGGGGCAGTTTATAAAATAGCGTTGACAGATAGTGACGGGGAGTGATTGATGGGTGATTAGGGGGTGATTGGGTGTAAACAGGGGTCTGGGGGGTGGGCAGGGGGGGGTCTGAGGGGTGTTGTGGGCAATCAGGGGGGGGGATCAGTGTGCTTGGGTGCAGACTAGTGTGGCTGCAGCCTGCCCTGGTGGTCCCTCGGACACTGGGACCACCAGGGCAGGAGGCAGCCTGTATAATACACTTTGTAAACATTACAAAGTGTATTATACATTTTGTATGCGGCGATCGTCGGGTTAACATCCTGCCGGCGCTTCCGTATGGCCGGCGGGATGTTGCGGCGGGTGAACGAAGTCAGGCGCCGGCGGAGGATCGCATTACGGATGACGCAATCGCTCCGCCCATGCCTTTACAAGGACCGCCGCCTCTGTGGGTGAGCTGGTCCTTGCAGGCTCCATTTCCCGGCCTCCCCTGTGCATTAGGCGGTCAAGAAGTGGTTAAAGTAAACCTCAGACTAATGGGAAAACAGGATTTTTACTTACCTGGGGCTCCTCCCAGCCCCCTGTAGTCCATCAGCTCCCTCAATACCCTTCCAGTCCAATGTGTTGTGCTCCTATGAAGTCTACACAACCCAGCTGGGGTGCAGGGCAGTGTGCTTGCACTGTTCCAGGCCTCGGGCCTCTTCCATTGTGCTTCCATAGCTGGCAGCATTTTGTGCAAGTGCAGTTAGTCTTTACAAACTGAGCATATGCAGAACGGTATGGGAGCACGTAAAAAGCGGTCACACAGACGTTAGTGTGTTCAGGCCTTCAAAGATTGTGGTTTGCGTTGTGGGGGCACCCCGCCCTGTATGTTTGCCCAGTATGGGGCCCAAAAATGTTTATTTTGACTTGTTAGTTGTTTATAGTATTTCTGCTCTTTATATGCAGCAGAATGTGTCTATGTTAAGTCATACAAAAATGTATGGTTGGCATTGGCAAGAAGGTAGCATAACATCCACAGCATAAAATTAAATCTATTTAAATGAGGCAGAATTTGTGTCTGCTGCAGTGAAATCTCTGCAAGCAGTAATATATTTCTGCTAATTAATGTTCATAGTCTTTTAAGCATCTAAAGTTGCTTGGTATCAAAGTCTTGTAGAGCACACCCTGAGAAGATATTGCTCATTAGCGATAGTTCTCCATGATAATTTTGTGTTTAATGTCTTTTAAGTGCTAGATTTCATATTAAAACTTCAATCACCTTGCACTTGATTGTAATTAAAACCACCCAGGGCAATACATTGTTTCCCATGTAAATATAGCAAACCTAATTAGGTGAAATTTTATAGTTCATGTATCATTGGTTTTTCATTCCGTGATTAACTTTGCAAGGGGAGGAACCCTGGTAATTTACTTGTCACTAGACTATTTATTTCAATCGTTTTTGTTTTAGAAGTTTTCTTATTCCGTAGTTTGTTGGCTTTTTTTTTAACTGTAATGGAAGTTAGAAACCAGATCATCAGACATAATATGCAAATGGCATTTAAAATAGAATTATACCGCATTGCCGCCCCATACTAATTAAGTCAAATGGCTGAATAGATATTAAAGCTTAATACAATTTTTTTAAAATTCATTTTAGCTCTCCAAGAAGAGATTGATTCTTTAAATGCCAAGGTTTATAGAATATGGAAATCTAAAGACTTTCAGACTGATCAGATAAAGTAGCATTTGAAGGTTGTACAGCTGCCTACCTGGAAAAATTCCTCTATATTATGAAATATCAAAACTTTTTGCATTTTATTTAAAGGAATCTTCAGTTAAATATTTATTCACTAGATTTCATCTCTGCCATGTTCCACAAAGTAAAATATTATTGGTTTACTAATGCACAGTGTGCAGAGTCGCAGAATATCTCGTCTTTTTTTATGGTGATTGCCATCTTGTTTTTTGCAATTTCTAAAACTTTGCATTTGCTGCATACTTCATAAGTAAAAACTAACATTTGCCACATGCTCAGGATACTAAAGGGCTATTTAGGCCTCCAAGTTCTTTTTCAAAGTACTGTTTGCTCTAAGTGGCCACAGCAAAGTGAGAAGTCATTTTATTTTAAATTCACAGCTCTTCATTTATTAAAAGTCATTATACCAAAAAGTAGCATGGAAAGCAAAATGTGGAATTTCCTTTTGTGAGTGGAGTTAATACACAGCTTTTGTTTGCAAAATTATTTTTAAGTAAAATGCATATTAATCGGGCAATGGGCTGTGATGAGTGTTAGCCTGTCAGCGAGCATTTTATATGTTGTAAGTTGCTTCACATTGTTTACTGCACAGTTGTTGCAAGTTATGGGAATTGATGTGCTTTACCTGTGTCAACTATATAATCAGTGGGCAAAGAAATGTGTTTAAAGGAAACCTGAAGTGAGAGGCATGTGGTGGTGGCCATATTTGTTTTCTTTTAAACATTACCAATTGCCTGGCAGTTCTGCTGATGTTTGTCTGAATCACACACCTGAAAGAAGCATGTGGCTAATGTGTTCTGCACGCTTGTTCAGGATCCACGGCTAAAAGTATTACAGCCAGATGATCAGCAGGGCAGCAGGGAAATTTGTATTGTTTAAAAGGAAATAAATAAGTCAGCCTCCATATTTCTCTCACTGCAGGTGTGCTTTAACATGTCTGTGTACCACTGGTGGTGTCAAACAGGAAAACAAATTTTATTAACAGTGCTTTTATGCTGTAGTAGAAAGGGTAGCCAAAGGCAGATAAATCACTGTATGTCTCAGCTGCTTCCGTACACTGGCCATACACTTGCTAGAGCTTAGGACAGGCGGTGGTTAGCGCCCCCCCCCCCCCATGTAGGTACATCTGAGCACCGCAGTTGCCATGCTCAGACATGACACATGACATTCCAGGTAATGCTGCCGCGTGTAAAAACTTGGGGGTGTTGTCCAACCCTGCCATTCAATTGCAGCCGAACGGTGTTCGTGGCTGGCAGTCAGATGGATGAACTGCTCGATAAACAAGAAGTTCAGCTACCTATGGCTAAGAGGCCTAACATTTCTGAAAACTCATCACTCTCGACCCGGTTTTGAAAAATATCTAGTGACTTTGACAAAGGGCTAACATGTGTGGGTATCGGAATAGCATCTTCTACCCAGACTCAATTTAACTTTTTTTTTTCAGCTCTTATTTTAGAATATCAGAAAAGCAGCTACACCCATGTGTTTGTATTGCTACAACTGCACCTTTCGTGCTATGGATCCAGTGTTGAGCATTTTCAGCAATACACATATACTGTATTTTCAAAGAATACAGATAGCAACTTTAGTTATTTTCGAGTGTCAGATTCACTTTAGCACAGACTTGACAGACAATTTCTTCCCTACGACAAAAATAATTGGAAGAACTGTGCATGCTGAGTTCACAATCGAGTGTTGACAGCAACAGTTTTTCAAGGTCACTAGTGAAACTGGGCTCCTACAATTGAAGTCCTTTGTGTAAGTTTAATTCATTTTCTTTGTTTGAAGCACACATGCTAGGGTCATCTAAGTTAATATGTTTTGGGAAAGAAGTTGAGAAAAGGCTAGATATTGGATGTAACTTTGGGTTAAAGAGGGTTTTCACCTTACATCTTATTCTTAATGTACTTGATTGTGTTATCAAAATACATTTTGTATTTTTCCTTCCACAGAGCTAATATTTAAATGCCCATACACTACCACACACGATGTATTTAAAAACCAAAAAAAAATAAAAAACAATACAACTTTCAGTTTCTATTTTTTTTTTTTATTTGATTTTTTCACCCTAGTATATCTGTCAGATTTTTATTGGAAAAAAATGATTTTCTGGATTGAAAACATTTTTTTGATTTGTTATATCTATACAATGAATCATTTTTATCAACAAAAACAGAACACTGTTTGTTTGATAAGGCAACTGAGAGATAACAAGTTTGAGAGAACAGACTGCATCATTACCACTGCAAATAATTAGTTTATATCATCTAATCCATGTTTATGGTAAATAAATAAATGTGACTTTACTTTTTAATCTCAAAATATGTATTTAGCTTCACGCTTACTTGAACTGTTCTCATATAAAAGAAATGTGAGGCTGCAAAGAGGTACCATAACTTACCCATTCATGTCCGCTATCTCTGTAAACTTTGGCTATCCCAAGTAGAAGAAATTACATACTATGGTAATATAAGTGTACTTGGGCCCTGTGACGACCTTCTTGAACCTTTTCCATAATAACAATAACAATAACAATAATATTTATATAGCGCTTTTCTCCCTGGGGACTCAAAGCGCTGTGACCCTGCATTATGCAGTCTCAAAGGCTAGGGAAAAGATGTGAGTTTTTAGCCTTTTTTTAAAGCTGTCCAGAGAAGGAGCCTCTCGTACTGATTGTGGAAGTGAGTTCCATAGAGTAGGGGCTGCATAGGAAAAGGCCGAGCACCAAATGTTAAGTGTATCCTGGGAATAACCAGCTTCATCTTGTTGGCAGAGCGGAGGGTGCGTGGAGGGGCATAAAGTTCCAATAGATCCGCTATGTATTTGGGTCCCATGTGGTGTAGAGCCTTGAATGTCAGCAGGCAGATCTTAAAATTGATTCTCCATTTTACTGGCAACCAGTAAAGAGTTTGCAGTACTGGGGTGATGTGTGAGCTGCGGGGGGCATTGGCTAGGAGTCTGGCTGCAGCATTCTGTACTAGCTGTAAGGGGCGCAGAACCTTATCTGTAGATCCGATTAACAGGGCGTTGCAGTAGTCTAGGCGGGAGGATACAAATGCGTGAACCAGGGCAGGTAGGTCTTCAGCTGGGATAAGGTGTTTTATTTTCGCTATATTTCTTAGATGGAAGAAGGAGGACTTGACGACAGCTGATACCTGCTGTCTGAGTTTTAGATTTCCATCCAGGATCACCCCAAGGTTTCGCACAGAGTCTTTATACTGTACAGTATCTCCCCCAATTGCTAGTTTGAGGTGGTGAGCGTTTTGAACTTTATCCATCATGTGTGGACCACCTACCACCAACACCTCTGTTTTGTCAGAGTTCAGCCTCAGCCAGCTGGTGTTCATCCAATTTTGTAAATCCACTAGACACGCATTTATGGATGCTGATGGGTCTTGGGTGCCAGGCTTGAAGGACAGATACAGTTGTGTGTCATCTGCATAACAATGGTATCCTAAACCATAGTTCTGGATTATTTTGCCCAGTGGGAGCATGTAGACTGCAAAGAGTAATGGTGATAGTACAGAACCCTGTGGAACACCATAGGCAAGTGGCACTGGATTAGAGTAGTGTGTGCCCAGACATACTTGCTGTGTCCTGCCAGATAGGAAGGTCTGAAACCAGCTAAGAACAGTACCCCTTAGGCCACAGTAATTCTTCAGTCGCTGGATTAGTATTTCATGGTCCACAGTATCAAATGCTGCTGACAAGTCAAGAAGAATCAGAATTGAGCAATCACCCTTGTCCCTTGCAGTAAGTAGATCATTCATTACTCGGACTAATGCTGTTTCAGTGCTGTGCCTTTTCCTGAATCCTGACTGAAAAGTATCAAAGATGTTGTTATCTGTAAGCCTGGCTTCTAGCTGGTTGGCGACTGCTTTCTCGATAACTTTTGATAGGAATGGTAAGTTCGCCACAGGTCTGTAGTTGGTTACAGAATCAGGATCTAGTGATGGTTTCTTCAGGAGGGGTTTTATGATTGCTTTCTTTAGTTCTTCTGGGAAAAGTCCACTTTGCAAGGAGCACTGAGTGATGGCAGTGAAATTTACTTTTCATCCACGTGTGTGTATATGCAACTGACATACTACGCCATAGAGGTTTTTTTTTTTTCTCCCTGTATGTACGGCGGGTTTTTTTTTCTCCCTGTATGTACGGCGGTGAGACCACTGAGGACACAAGAAGGCTTTTGCAGGCTGGGCCACATACGTTAAATGCCAACTGTTGTGATTGGTGTTTTCATCTGGTGAGCATAATCATTGTTGCATTGAGGATTCCTCTTACTGATGACAATATTGCAAGCTCGTATTTCTGATGTTTATGGGACTTTAAAGAGACACTGAAGCGAAAAAAAGATATTATGATTTGTATGTGTAGCACAGCTAAGACATAAAACATTAAGATCAGATACATCAGTGTAATTGTTTCCAGTACAGGAAGAGTTGAGAAACTCCAGTTGTTATCTCTATGCAAACAAGCCATTAAGCTCTCCGACTAAGTTAGTCGTGGAGAGGGCTGTTATCTGACTTTTATTATCTCAACTGTTATACAATACAATAATACAATACAATACAATAACATTTCTATAGCGCTTTTCTCCCATAGGACTCAAAGCGCTTAGGCTCTCTCAGATTCAGTAATTAGTAGGATGAAGTATTCACACAACAAAAGTTATATTTCTGCAAATGCCAGACTGAACAGGTGGGTTTTCAGTCTGGATTTAAACACGTCCAGGGATGGGGCTGTCCTGATCTGTTGAGGTAAGGAGTTCCAAAACGTAGGGGCAGCATGACAGAAGGCTCTGGGACCAAAAGTTTCTAAGTGGACTCTGGGTATGACTAGATTATTAGAACCTGTGGATCTGAGAATGCGGGGATTGCTTCGCAGCTGTAACATATCTTTCATGTATCCAGGGCCTAGATTATTCAGGGATTTAAATGTCAGTAGGCCGATCTTGAATAGGACCCTCCATTCTATAGGTAGCCAGTGAAGGGAATGCAGGACTGGCGTTATGTGGCAGTGACGGGGTTGGTTGGTTAGCAGTCTGGCAGCAGTATTCTGTATCAGCTGTAGCCGGTACAAGGCCTTTTTTGGAAGGCCAGTGTAGAGAGCATTGCAGTAGTCCAGTCGGGATGTGATGAAGGCGTGGACTAAGGTTGGCAGATCTTCTGGGGGTATGAGGTGCTTGATTTTTGCAATGTTCTTCAGGTGAAAATAGGATGATTTCACCACAGCAGAGATTTGAGTTCTGAAGTTTAAATCCCCATCAATTAGAACTCCCAGGCTACGCACATGATCAGAGCTGCGTAGATCCGTGCCTCCTATTCCCAGTGGTGAAGACTGCAAGTTAAGTTGTTTTGTTATCATGCTCTGCCCTCCAATCAGAAGGACTTCAGTTTTGTCTGAATTTAGTTTCAGCCAGTTGTCATTCATCCATTGCTGTAGTTCACGTAAGCAGGCGTTTATAGTTAGTTGGGTCTGTCACACCAGGCTTGAAGGAAAGATATAGTTGGGTGTCGTCTGCATAGCAGTGGTATGTCAGGCCATGTTTTTGGATTAGTTTTCCCAACGGTAGCATGTTAATCGTGAAAAGCATTTATGTAGTGAAGGGAGTAAAACCTTGTCTATCAAAATATTTTTGATTTGCTCTGTAAAGGGGATATTTTTCTCCTGATGCATAACCTGAATGTCTACTCTTAATATTTCCTGTATCTTATGCCTAGCCTTAAACACCCCCAGCCCTATCAATAAAACTAACTTCCACTTAAGGAGCCCATACACCTAACCATTTTCCTGCCGATATACAGCAGATTCGATCACTGTGATCAAATCTGCTGTGAAATCATTACGCAAATGATTGATTTCTGTCTGAAATCAATCTTTCCAGTCGATTTCCGTCAAGCCGTCCGTGCGGAAGATTTTGCTCGAACGCCGGCGGGTCGGGAGTGCGTCAATAGCGGCGTTCGAAAGCCCGACGACCAATGCAATACAGCGGCAATACATTACCTGCTCCGGCCGGCGTGAGTCCTCCGGATCACCGTTGTCTCTTCTCCGCTGGGCTCCAGGGCTGCAGCTTCACTGAACTTCCTGTCCTGGCAGAAAGTTTAAACAGTAGAGCGCCCTCTACAGTTTAAACTTCCCCAGACAGAAAGAAGTTAAGCCAGCTGGTCCGGAACCCAGCAGAGAAGAGACAGCAGAGACCGTGGGCACGCGCTGGTGGAGCAGGTAATGTATAGCTGGCGGGGGGGGGGGGGGGGCTGCACCACCACAGATTGTGATCGGTTTCAGGCTGAAATCAATTCACAATCTGTTTGCAGTAAAGGCAGCCATATGATCCCTCTCTGATCAGATTCGATCAGAGAGGGATCTATCTGTTGGTCGAATCTTAAAGCAAATCGGCCAGTGTATAGCCACCTTAACACTATTCCCTAATCTATGACCTCTGTTGCCTAATTGATTGAAACTTTGTCCCTTTCATGAAAGGGTAACAGATTTTTTGTATCCTATAGCATAAAGTGAGGACCTGTATTGAACAAGCTGCAAATGCTTTACAGCACATGCACAATGCTTAGTGTAATAGGTCTCTGTAAACAGGACATTGGAACAGAGTACCAAATTGGTTTCTGAGTACTCCCATACCACAACCTCCTGGCTTGTCCAAACAGCACACCGAACTGATGAAACTACCTTGGAAGATGGTAGTGGAGACCAGTATGGCCGGGTCCTTAAGAGGATCAGGAGATAAATAAGGTCAGGCAAGCCAAACAAATAACAGGAATCTTTATGAGCACAGACACAGGAGCTGAGACAACCACTGACACTTGATGCTTTAGGTAATGGAGTAAATACTGTCCATTGGCTCACTATGAACACCCTGAGATACAGGTATTACTGTTATGTGTACACAAATGCAACTGTGGCATCTGCATGTGTGTGTGCAGCTACCTAAAGCTGTCAACACATGTGCATAGACTCCACCCACCAGTCCTGAGATAACTGGTGGCAGGTGGTATAATGTGAGTGCTAGGTAGCACCAGGACATCATGCATGGAAGCTAACAGCTTTGACCCAGGGAGGTATCCTTATGAACTGCTCCATTCAAATCTCTTGCAAGATTTTAGCTACGGGGAGAGAACAAAAACAAATCTTGGGATTTCTCTGGACATGTGCCCAAATGGTTCTCTCCACATAAAAAGCTTTATAATGTGGCAAGGACATTAGATTTGAGTATATTAGAGAATGTATTGTAAACTCCTCCGAAGGTTCTATAAAGCACTGTCGAAACCCCCCCCCCCCCCCCCCCCAGCAAACTCTGGACCAAAATGAGTCAGTTAAAATTGTGTATGTATCATAAAATCTGTGCTACAGTGCAAAAATAGGAAAAGTACAAGAGCTAGCAGCACACCATGATGAGGTAATAGCCACATAATTTATTGGCACAGCCAAGAAGACAGATAAGGCAAGCTATGACTAAAGACGTGTCTGAAATGCGTCAACTGCCTTAACTGTCTTAGATGTACCTATAGAGTCTCTGGATATTACCTCATCACAGTGTGCTGCAGGCTTTTGTACTCTTGTTGCTGCCCTGTGGAGGGATTGCCAGGCACCACCTGTATGTGAGGATTGGAGCATTATTGTGATGTCTTATTGCAACTGTGACCTCTAGGATCCCTCTCACCACAAAACTACATTGAAGTATCTATGTATTTCTTGAGAGATCTCCTTTAATTGTGTAGCTAGAGCCCACCCTGAATGGATTATTTATGTAAAACTTGTGCCTTTTCTATTCAGAGTGTGAAGTGAAAATGCTGTTCTTGTCTCCTTTTGAAATGTGTATTCTGTGATTTGAAGCTTTAATGAAAAATGCACAAGGCATGTACTCGCACATGTTAGACTGAAGGAAAATGAAGTAGGATTTCCTGAGGTGATGGGAAACACAAAGATAGGGAGGCATTTTGTGGCTTAACATGGCACCCTTCAGGATGATTTATTGTTAAAATCAATATTCCTATCATTTTAGCCCTGAGTCACTGACAGATTCAGAAATACAGTACAGCAGAGAATCCGGCTTGCTGCATAGTATGACATGAATACATGAATTCAAATTGAAAAACACATTTTAAATGTGGATTTAATGCCACTCTCTGAGCAGGAAGTCAGTACAAGTGTTATTGTTTCCCCTCATTGCTCTCACCCTTTCACTATGGCTCTACAGTGCATGATGATATTGTATGCCAAGGAAGATCATGTGATAAGGTTGCACAGGACAACATCCATGTTGAGACCCATAAGCTGTACACAACATTTACATGATCCAAATGTCATGGATTTTATGGTATTTGCTAAAATAATTATGCATTTAATCCATTTTTATTTATTAATCAGCATGACATGTTTTAGGCACTGAGTTGGTTCTTCAAGTGGAGCTGAACTCAGAACTTCCTCTGTGCTCTAAAAGATTTGCAACAGCATAATAACCTTTTAAAGAAAACATTTCTTTGTTTCAGCTGATACAAATCCTGCAATACGCCTGCAGTGTATCTACTTCCTGCTTTCATGGGTGCAGACCTATTGTTAACCTCCCATGTTTACAAATTAGCTGCTCTGTTGTGACAGTCAGCTGACAAAGCTAAGAGATCAAATTACAACTTGTGATTAGTCACAGATGAGGATGGATTACACAAGCTAAGCTCTCTAAGTACATACAGGGTGCATTTCTCTGCTAGCCTTCTGTCCTGTGCAAGAGTTTAGGCCCACTTTAATCCTAGCTCACCTAGTAAACCCTTACACACCTGAGCAACCTTGAAATGCTGTTTATCACCTCTTAATACACACCTGAACTGAGCCTCTGTCCCTAATACTCTTAGGGAAGGATTACACTTGCATCTGTGGGAATCACAAGCATTTTGCTGCATGATAGTGCATTTTACAGTGCTTTTCAACTAAAATGCATGCATTTTTTTAAAAGTACCCATTGATTTTAATGAGAAAATGCATGTGTTGGGCGGAAAAGTAGTGTAGGTTGTATTCATTTTTTTAACGCTATGAAGAATTCCAGATACACCATAGACAAACAAGAGATGGCACACAACCTGTCTCTTTTGTTTGTCTATGGTGGATCCGAGACCGTTTGGGCAATCCGGTCGAGACTGGGCACTGGCCAAGTATACAGGTTTCATTTACCTGGTTTGCTGCTTCCAAGGCACCCCCTATACTACCTACAGAATTCAAGATACCTCTGGAAGAAAAATGCAGCTGCTCCATAGACAATCATTACATGTATTTTAACATTTGTTTTTGCTGTTTGGCAAAATGCTACATTTTTTTCACAAGTTTGACCCCTGCCTTGGCCATGGACCCTGAACAAGCATGTCGATCAGGTGTTTGTCTGATGTCTGACTGGATTAGCCATTTTTTTTTCAGGTTTGTGATTCAGCCAAAGAGATTAGCAGGATAGACAGGCAACTGGCATTGTTTAAAAGGAACTAAATATGACAGCCACCATGTCCCTCTTAGTTTAGGTGTACTTTAACTGCTGCAAGGTCCCTGTCTGTGTGTGTGCATACAGTGCCGCCGTGGTGTACAGCACAGTTCCCCAACCCTGTCCGCAAGGCCCACCAACAGTACATATTTTGCAGAAAACCACAAACATTTACAGGTGGGGTAATTAGTGTCTCTGCAGAGCTAATTAACTACCTCTGTGGTTTTCCACAAAACATGCAATGTTGGTGGGCCAGGCCTTGAGGACAGGTTTGGGGAACACTGGTGTAGGGCATATATGGAGAAAGCTGGGAAAGCAAACAGTGGGGGAAATGCAAGGGGCCTAGCACCACTCCTGGATTGGCCATATCCACTCTGACAAGAAAACAAAGGAGAGGAGTCTAGAAAAAAATAATTGTTGTAGGTAAGTATGCATTTTTCATGTAAACATTACACGGTACTTATCCGTTAGCCGGGCGCATCCGGCAGGTGGCGCTGTTGTAGCGAATTTCGATGCGCTGTTGCATCTAATTCCATTCATAGTTACTGAACGTAGTACTGTGTGAATGGAAGCGCCGCAGGTGGCGCTAATTTCATTGTTGATACGTAACGATACAGTGTGTTAATGTCAACGAATATACATTGTATTTGAAGTGGCCGGAATTAAAATGAAGGCGGCGGCAATGTAACACATGAAGCCGCCGCCTTCGTCTGTTCTTCTTCTTCTCCCCCTTTGCCCTCTCGCTTGTATACAATGCTGCCAGCCTGCGGGGACATGCGTGTCCCCCCAGAGTCGTTCGTCGCGGCAGGGAAGCCTGCTTGTTTCCTTGCGACGAACGACTGTGGGGGGACACGCGTGTCCCCCCCCCCCCAGCTGGCAGTGTTGTATAGAAGCGAGAGGGCAAAGGGGGAGAAGAACAGACGAAGGCGGCGGCTTCATGTGTTACATTGCCGCCGCCTTCATTTTAATTCCGGCCACTTCAAATACAATGTATATTCGTTGCCATTAACACACTGTATCGTTACGTTGCGTATCAACAATGTAATTAGCGTCACCTGCGGCCACCTGTTACCATAGTAACTATGAATGGAATTAGATACAACTGCGCATTGAAATTCGCTACAACAGCGCCACCTGCCGGATGCGCCCGGCTAACGGATAAGTACCCATTACACTTCTCCATCCTCAATGACATAAGTGTACTGTTTTGTAATTGCATAAACTGCTATGCGGTACTATAAAAAATGGCAGACTTAAGGTGGCCACAGACCATACAATTTTTTAAATATCTGTTCAATTTAAGAATTGCAATACATTTTTCTGACTAATTGTAACATTCAAAAATATGACCAATGTACCCAACACCTATGTTAAATTTTTCCCCAATTATGATAAAAATGTTTGGAAACTCTGAGAAAATTGCATGGGTGTGTATATTAATAAATTGACAATCTAACACACACCATACAATCTTTAGAGAAATTGAAGAAAAATATCTGGCATTCCGGATAGATAAAAATTAAAAAAAAAAATGGGAAATCCGATCGGATTTTTCAGTCGAATTAAAAATAAGCTTTTGATTTTTTTCGGGAGATCCGATCGTTTTTATCGAATTAACGTAAAATCGGATCATTTTATTGTATTGTGTGTGTGGCCACCTTTAAAGAGAAACCGTAACCAAGAATTGAACCTCATCCCAATCAGTAGCTAATACCCCCTTTTCTTCCTTTTCTCATACGGATCATCAGTGGACTCTGCGTGACTAATATTGTGGTGAAACCCCACCACAGTGTGATGTCAGCGCCTCACAGCACTGAGGTACTGACATCACACTGTGGGAGCCTTGTTGCATTGTGGGAAACAGCTGTTTACAACTGCCAAAAAAAAGCAAGCAGCATCTCTTTCCAGTGACATCACCTGCCAGCAGTAAAAATGTCACCATGTGATAAATGTCTGAATGTAAATCAGAAAGAGGAAAGATTTTACAATGGGCAAACACTGACTAAATCATTTATACATAATTATTGTAAAAATTAAGCACTTTTTTATTACATTATTTATTCTGTAGTTCCTCTTTTAAGTGATAATTAAGTGTGGAAAAATGCTTTTGCTGGTAAGTATTGCTCCTAAATTGCACTTCAGGTGGACCAGCTATTTTTAACATTTTTGCATACACGAAAAAAACGTACATCACAGACATAGTTAAAGACCCCCTCTGCCAGTGTTCCCCAGCCCTGTCATTGGGGCCCACCAACAGTGCATGGTTTGTGTAAATCCAGAGGTAGTTAATCATCTCTGCTGAGACACTAATAGAGATGGCCCAAACGCGTTCGCGGAGAACCGCAAACTCTTCCGGAAGTTCGATTTGCCACCATAGTGCATCATTGGGGACAACTTTGACCCTCTACATCAGTCAACAGGCACATTGTAGCCAATCAGGCTACACTCCCTCCTGGAGCCCCCCCCCCCTTATAAAAGGCAGGCAGCGTCAGGCATTGGACTCGCTCGTGTGCCTCCAATTGGAGAATGGAGAGCTGCTGTGCAGAGACCTATAGGTAAAGCTAAGTTAGGCTCTGTAGGCTTCTTAGCTTGCTCCTTGCTGATTCTTATTGCTAAAAAAGCACCCCTCAACAGCTCTTTTGAGGGCTAATCTTGTTGTTCTTGTGATCTATTTTTTGTTTTTGTGTGTGTGTGTGTGTGTGTGTCCCACAGACACTTGTGTTGCATAGACAGCCTTGGTAATTCCTACTGTGTGTGCCACTGCCAGGCCCAGCACATTCAGTGACTACCTGTATGTCTGACAGGTGCACATTGTAATACCTATCACTGCATGTACCTACCTGTTGTTCACTTTAGTGCACCCACCTATCTACGTGAGAGCATGCAGTGTCACTGGGCCTGTCCGGTACCTGTCTGTGTGTGACAGGTGCTCATTGTAATACCCATCACTGCATATACCTACCTGTTGTTCACTTCAGTGCACCCACCTACCTACGCACCAGTCACTGTACCTGTTCACGGTACGTGTGTGTGACCAGTGCACATTTGTAATACCCATCACTGCATATACCTACCTGTTGTGTTCAGTGCACCCACCTACTTACGTAAGTGCACGCAATGTGATATACCACTCCGTGCATACCTGTTAACTGCACCTGTGTGACTGCACATTGTATTAGTCAAGTCAGTGCATACCTTTCACTTCATCCCCCCCCCCCCCCGATATGAACAAAATGGACAAAACGGGTAGAGGCAGACCCAGAGGAAGGCCACCCGGCAGGTCTGTGCGAGGTCGTGCTTATGTGAGTTCGTGCGGCCCTGAACCAAAGTACAGTGCTCAGAAGAAGGCACGTCCCATCAACTCCCAAGATTGTCAGGATGTGGTTTACTATTTAACACAGAACACCTCATCTTCCGCAGCCACCAGCACTACTACAAGCACCACATCCGCTGCATTTGACACTTCGCAGGAGTTATTTGGTGGGGAAATCACTGATGCAAAGCCATTATTGTTACAACAAGATGAAGGCGCTAAGCAAGTTACACCACCTCATATGTCTGAATTAGGCAACACTATGGATGTAACGTGTGAAGAGGAGGATGATGAAGTACCTGCTGTTGGTGCAGTTTTGGAGGTGTCTGAGGCAAGCAAAGCTGGGCAGGATGATTATGATAATGACGATGATGCGGATGCCACGTAGGATCGAAGAGACAAAGATGATCAAGGGGACAGTTCAGAGGGGGTGTCAGAGAGGAGTAGGAGGAGACGAGTTGCTGAAAGAAGCAGGGAGAGATCGCTGCTGGTGGCAGTTTCTGGCGCCATGTGTCGCCACCTATGGACAGCCAGCCAACATGCCCTTCAGCATCAGCTGATGATGCCACCATAGTGCCATCACCCCAGGGAGGCTCAGCGGTTTGGAAATGTTTTAATGTGTCTTCCTCAGATCAGAACAAAGCCATCTGTTCTCTCTGCCTCCAAACATTGAGCCGTGGAAAGGCCAACACCCATTTAGGGACAACTGCCTTTGAAGGCACATGCAGAAAAGGCACAAACTGCAATGGGAAGAGCACCTGAGCAAAAACAGCACACAAAAGAAAAGCCACCCTACTTCTCTTCCACCTTCAGGTGCAGCATCTTCAGCTGCTTTCTCCCTTGCACCTTCACAGCCACCCTCCTCCACTCCGCCTCTGACCTTGAGCGGTTCCTGCTCCTCTGCCCACAACAGCCAGGTGGCCAACATAAGTGTTTCTAGTTTTGAAAGTTTGCCTCCCCATTGAAGTCTATTGTGGTTCCCAAAAGTTTGCGCGAACCGAACTATTGCGGAAGTTCGTGAACCGAAAATTGGAGGTTCGGGCCATCTCTAGACACTAATTACTTCACCTGTGAATATGTGCAGTTTCCTGCAAAACCTGTCCTGTTGGTGGGACTGGAGGACAGGGTTGGGGAACACTGCCCTATACAATATATTTTCTGAAAGAACAGGGTGTAGATGTAAATATAGTGCTTTCAGTTTAGAACGTCACGTGATCACTGCTTTGAAATTTTAATGAATTAATTTTCTTTTTAAATGTAACTAGAGAGGCACCCAAATCACCCTAAACAGTGCAGAGAGGCAGGACTTAATTTTTAAAAAAACCTGCTGCTGTATAAACTGAAAGCTGTAAACTTAACAGGCTGCAAGGGTACTATGGCATTGATGGTTTAGTCCTCCAATGGTTCTTCTCTTTCCTGGCTGGCAGAACACATAGGGTAGCCTTGGGGGCCCTTACCAGTCCAACCCAGTATCACTAAAATATGGTGTGCTCAGGGCCCCTTTTGTTGTTGACCATATACATGCTGCCACTTGGAAAATCGTCTAAAAACACGGTCAGACATACCACTGCTATGCAGATACCACCCAGCTTTATTTGTCATTCAAATCTGACAGAACATACTCTATTCCAAAAATAAATGCGTGCCTAGCTGAGCTTCAGGAGTGGATGAATGACAACTGGCTTCAAATTAATTCTGACAAATACTGATTTCTCATCAGAGAAGGTCGGTGCCTGACAGCAAAGCTGCTCCAGACACAGTCAGCGCCACTGAGGGTAGAGGACTCAGACCTTACTAGCTCCAACACTGTGCGCAGCTTGGGGTTACTGATTTATGGGGACACTGAAGTGAAAAAATACTTATATCATGAATTGTATGTGTAGTACTTATAATTAATAGCACATTTGTAGCAAAGAAAATAGTCTGTTTTTATTTTAAGATCTATAGTTTTTTTCTTTTTTTTCTTTTTTTTTTGTAACATTGCATAATTCTGTCATATTTGCAGTTACAAGCCACACTCTGTATTTTAAACTATAAAACAAGCAGAGCTAATGACCCTTTCAACTTCCCTGCATTAAAAATCGAAATCTGTCTGTTTCTTTGATGTAAAAGTGCTCCAGAAAACAGCGACCTAACTTGGTCGGAGAGCTCAAAGAATCTCTTTTGCATAGATAACTGAAGTTTCTCAACTCTTACTGGAAACAATATTAGAATCATTTGCTAGTAATGCTCTAATTGTTAGCTGTACCATACATACAATTCATTATATCATAAGTTTATTTTCGTTTCAGTATCACGTTAAACGTCAGGGATCATATGTCAGCTGTTGTGAAACATTCCCTCTTTCACCTAAGGAATATTGCAAAAATTAAGCACTTCATTTCTTCAGAGGATCTTCCAACCAGGGATGATCTCCGGATCAAACTCTGATGAAATCTGAATGAGTTTAGTTTGATTTCATCCTCTAATTAATTCAGCTGAGCGGGTGCGTGTGGGGGTGGGGGGAGGGTGGGTGGGTTAAACTTACCCAGCAGACTTCTTCTTTAACCCATCCCACGCTGCGTTCCAAGCCGCAGTCACGTGAGAACAAACCCTTCCTCCTTCCGGGTTGAAGGAGGAAGTGTAGTAGTCACGTGACGCGGCTTGGAACGCAGCGTGGGATGGGTTAAAGAAGAAGGCTACTGGATAAGTTTAACCTGCCCCTCCCCCCTCCCCTCACCCCCGCACACATCCGCTCAGCTGCACTAATTAGAGGATGAAATCAGAATGCAACTCATTTGGATTTTATCCGGAGCTGATACCTGCTTCCAACCCTAGTTGACGCCACCTTGCATCATGGCTGGACTATTGCAATGCCCTCTTTGCAGTGCAGGCCTTCCAAATAAAGATCATATAACTTTTTCCCCTGTGCACATCACTATGTACTGATATGAGACAAGCTTATGTGCTTTGGGTCCTGCAGGAGGAAAGAGCTTTACAAATGTTTCGTTGTTGTCGTAGTAATACATTAAACATGTTAAAGTGTTGCTTCTGGTAAGTAATTACAGGTTCTCAGTGGAAATAATGCGGTCTTGCCTGCTGGCTGGTGCTTGTCACACTGGCAAGAGCACAAAAGCATACATAGACCATGGATTTACTTAATAAAGACCCCTCCCTGTGATAATGATAGAGCTGATTGCTAGACTGACGGGATCAGACAAAACCTGATGGGAAGGGAGTGCGGCAATCACCTTGTATGAGCAGCCGTGGCATTCAATTCAAAGGATAGGAAAAAGAATGTATGTTTCATAGCAGAAAATATCCACGCATTTAATTTAAATATGCCTAAAATAATAATTTGTTCTTGTGGTACTTAGAGAAATAGCATCAGTTTTAGTTTCAGCTTGATTGGATGACCATGCATTTGAATGTTGTATAGAGAACTTTGGCGGATTGCTGTTGGAGGCAGAGTTAGGCCTCTTGCACACTATGTGCGATTCTGATTTTTTTTTTTTCTTGTTTATACATTCCGATTTTTGATTCAGATTACAAAAAAGTAGCAGCATGCAGTACTTTTTATTTTAATGAAAAATCGGATCGTATAAAAAATCTAAATCACATGCAGTGTTCAAGAGGCCTTATGGCTGTTCATAACTACTGTATGTACATACTATAGATTTTCCTTGGTTGAAATGATGGTCTCTGATCATGTACCATGTCACTGGCTTGCCTTGTAGCGATCCGGCTGGACAGGTCCCCTTCGAGTCCGGCAAAAATGGCGTGAGGAAATGTAGGCACATCAGGCGCTGCCATAAGTCATTATGGGAATTACAGCTATAGCATCGCTAAGCATTTATTTTGGTGTCATCAACAGAGGGAGCCCAAATTACGATGAAAACATCATAATTCGGCTGCCAGCGATCACTGGCTGCGAAATAACATCTAATGCTAGCAATACACGGGTCGATCCTGCTCGTCCGCGCATGCGCGCGGATTGATTCCCGGAATCGAGCGGGTGGGGGTCGAGCGGCTTGATCGGGCCAGCTGAATATTATCAGCTGGCCGGATCAGCTGGTCGATACACGGTACAGAAACGTACCGTGTATCCACAGCATTACTCCACAGTCCATGGCGGTCTTGAGGGAGAAAAGTACTTAACACTGCCGGGAGTTTTGCAAAAGCAGCGTGAACCGTTTTTCAGCTTCAACCAGAGCCCAAATTTCCCGGCGCCTTAAAGGGGCACTATGGCAAAAAAATATGTGCAAACATAGACAAATAAGAAGAACAAATGGATTGGATTTGACCGCTCAAATGATCTAGCACAACAGTAGGTATGATCAACCCCAAAAATCAGCCAGAAAAATGGTTATACATTAAAACTTACTGATATCACATGATTCAATAAAATCCATTTGTTTTTGTTCTGATTCCAGTATGACCTGGTCGCTAGCCTATTTGTGCTTCACTGCAATTTGGAAGGCTGTTATGCCGTAAAAAGAAGACTTTTTCAGAATGGATTTATTTTTTAAAAAACTTTTGGGCATCTATGTAGTAGTACGTGTGTAGCGTATGTAGACTAGGGTCACTATAGAAAGTGTAAACTGAACGTTAGACGTCGTCAACTGTAAACAAATTACTAAAAAGTCTGATCATCTGAGACAGTGAGTTTTTCCTCTGTATGGAAGCAGCTTTAGTATACTACATAAGCATGAGGTCATCAATTAGTGTCCATGCTACAGCGCCATTTGAAAGGTTTCATTGCTTGTTAACACAAAAACATATGGGCTGCCACTGGGGATTACCTAGAGGCCTTTCACAATGATGTAGTAGTATAATTGGCGATACACATGGTAGCTCTCTTCTGAAGGACTGGCTGCAGTCAGACAGCTTCTTCCTGAGCTCTGTCATGCTTCATCTGTTTCATTGTGCTGTTTGTTTTAGTACCTCTCATGCATGTAATTAACATTTAATTATACACAGTGAAATGTGTTTAAGGTCAGCTATTGATTGTAATTAATTAATACTTGGTAAATGGTGTATGTTTCAAGATTATACTCCTGTGAATAAACTTACTTTTACTTTGCTATACATAGTGAATCTAATAAAAAATGGCCTTTTTATAGCTAATATTCATCATTGCTGATAGAATGGATACATTCTTATTTATAATTATTATTTAGTATTTATATAGTGCCGAGTCCGACATCTTCTGCAGCGCTGTACAGTGTGTGTGTATTAGGCCCTGTAAAGATTGTGTGAAATAGTAGGGGATTTTCCTCTCTTCCACCGCAAACAAAAATTTTCATTAAGGGATCTTAGGGCTGGTGCACACCGAGCGGCTTTTTGGGCGTTTTCAGATCCGCTTGCGGCTGCGGATCCGCTTGGTCAATGTTACTCAATGGGGTGGTGCACACCGGAGCAGGCGGCGTTTTGCAGAAACGAAAAATGCCTGGGTGAGGCATTTTTTGGATTTCGGATGCGTTTCTGCCTCAATGTTAAGTATAGGAAAAACGCAAACCGCTCTGAAAAACGCCTGTTCAGAGCGGTTTTGCAGGCGTTTTTGTTACAGAAGCTGTTCAGTAACAGCTTTACTGTAACAATATATGAAATCTACTATACTGAAAACCGCAGCAGCTATCCGCAAAACGCTAGCAAAACGCCTCATAAAAATAAAAAAAAGCGTTTCAAAATCTGCTAGCGTTTTGCGGATCTGCTTGCGGTTTTTGGTGTGCACCAGCCCTTATAGCTGCAAAGAGAGAGAAGGGTGTCACAGGAGCCCCACTGGCCGTGAACACGCAAAACCGTCCGATCCGATTCTAGCACACAGATTGAGAGCTATGGACGCAATCTGCGTAGAATTGGCGGAGTTTGAGCGTCACGACGCAGTAGGGAGCCTGTGAGGTTACGAAAATACACTTTTACTCCAACCCAGGGGTAGATTTGCCACCATCTCTGTTTTCTATCAGCCCAGAGAAAACTGCTAACTGGCTATAGACCTGTGAAACAAACAACCGGTTAAAACTGTGCAATTCCTATCTATCTATCAAAACAGTAGCGTCCCTTCGGAAGTTTAGGTCTCGTCTGTGTATACTGAATAGAAGGTTTTACTGAGAGGTAAAGACCTTTTAAAAAGCCTTTATTTGTTACAATATAAATAATTAATATATACAGACAATCGTGAACAATTAAACGATGAGAGACAGTGATAACACAGTACATAAAAGAAAAAGGGATAAAAAGAACGAATACTTATGATTCTGTGGAAAGTCCGTTCGGGAAAAGACAAAGTTCCTTTGTTGCAGTTAGTTCGCAATATGGCCGAACCACATGGCCGTTGCTCCGCCTGCAAGATGGCCACTGCTATTTCCCCAAGCAGTGGCAGTCTTTTCGGTATGATGGAAAGTGGGGGAATTGGCTGGGAGTCCTCATGCAATCAGTTTTGAGCACTGACATTTCTGGGCGGAGTCTCAAGCTCAGCCCAGGGGCGTGTCAGGCAGTGAGTTCTCAGGGGAGGAACTTCCAACCATCCACAAAATATGTCCAATTTCATATCCCGCCGGGGTTTTGTCGCACATGCAAACCGATTTCATATTCAGATTGGGCTGAGAATACACGTTCATAGGACATCAAACTTGCAATATTTGGGGCGCACGGGGACCCCATTATTCATATCTCAGCCCCTGCTCGGGTTACCTGGCTATGTCTAGTATCACCATATTCTACAGAATTAGGGAAACAAAATTATGTAATTTTCATATTCCTCCCATGGATGATATTTGCAAAATGTGACAAAGTTATCAACACCATGCATTCCATACTCAGTTTAGTCGGTGCCGTCAAGACTGGGAGGAATGTAGGTGTCAATAGACCTCATGCTGTGCTAGCTTCCCCTGTTGAATAGACTCTGTTGGTATTTCAGCTCTGCCCAATTAGCACATTAGTGTCACCAGAGCTTTTCCGGGGGCCTTAACAGGATTTCTTGCTAAACCAGGTTGCTTTAGCCATATGCTAACGCAGGCCCATTCAGCCCTCATGGCAAAAGGGGGGGGAAGGCAGGAAGGAAAAACTTCTATTTTAAAAATAAAGAATGTCAGTTTTCCGATCACGGTTGCGATCGGACAATCGGCCGCGAATCCTCGGACGACTGGGCGTCGCCCGGCGTCACAAAGGGGCAAAAAAAAAACTCAGGAGAAAAGTCAGTTGAATAAGGGACTATGGCCTAGTGCACACCAGAGCGGTTCTGCTGCGGTTGGCGATCCGCTTGCGGCTGCGGATACGCTTGGGTAATGTATTTCAATGGGCTGGTGCACACCAGAGCGGGAGGCGTTTTGCAGAAACTCATACTCCCGGGCTGCTGCAGATTTTGGATTGCGGATGCGTTTCTGGCTCAATGTTAAGTATAGGCAAAACGCAAACCGCTCTGAAAAACGGCAGTTCAGAGCGGTTTGCCAGACGTTTTTTGTACAGTAGCTGTTCAGTAACAGCTTTACTGTAACAATACTTGAAATCTACTACACCAAAAACGCTTCACAAAACCGCAAAATGCTAGCTGAAACGCTACAGAAAAAGAAGAAAAAGTGTTTCAAAATCTGCTAGCATTTTGCGGATCTGCTAGCGGTTTTTAGTGTGCACCAGGCCTTCGGGCTTGATTCACTAAGACAAATAGCATGCCTTATCAGAGATAATACGCCTTATCAGAGCTAACACACCTTATCAGAGTAGCATAGCGAGCGCTACAAACACAGGGGCTCAGGGCAGGACAAGTGGAGCTCTCGTCATTGCCAATTAGCAGGCATGAGTTCGTAGTGCTCGCTATGCTATTCTGATAAGGCGTGTTAACTTTGATAAGGCATGTTATCACTGATAAGGCATGCTATTTGTTTTAGTGAATCAATCCCTATGTATAAAAGGCACAAAGTGAAATCTGTCCAGTTTAAAAATAGCAATGCAGTGCTTACATACTTAACCACTTCGCATCCAGACCTTTTTTCCCACTTACTGACCAGAGCAGTTTTGACAGTTTAGCTATGTCATTATTTAATCAGAAATAACTTTATCCCTAGTTATGACACAGACATGAAATATATATTGTTTTTATCAAGACAAACTAGGCTTTCATTATATGCCATTTTTTCCCCTCAATTTTGTTTTCTATGAATTTTAATGGGAAAACAAGGAAACCAATTTACCAATTCCAGTTTAAAAATAAAAAGTGCTACTGTAGATAAACACAAATTTTGATTGGCTATTCTTACCGCTTATTACAAAACTTAGATGATGATCCTGTCACAATTTATGGTGAAGATATTTGATTCTGAAATAATGCTACGGAGTGCATTTTTCACTATGAACTGAGAAATTAAAATTATTTGTAATGGTAAAAATCAATCTCATTAGCTCAGGAAGCATATATTCCCGTTCACCAATTAGTGCTGCATCAGATAGTGCCAGAAATGTGCACATAAGCAAGCCCAATCCTGCACAACATGGCTTAGATGAAGTTACAGAGGACTTAGATATACTGCAGTGGTGGATAAAGTGGTTAAATGTAAGATTATAGTAGATGATGTGTCATATATAAGATGCCAGTTTCCAGATTAGATAAATGGGACCCGAAGGGGACAGGGGTGTATCAATAGACCCTGCAGGGGATGCAGCCGCAGAGGGGTCCAGAAGCCACTGGGGGCACATCCTGAGAGTGACAACTAAGGGCAAGGAGAGAAAAAAGCTTTCTGCACAATTGTTCTAATGAAGGCTAAAATGTCCCTGTGTAGCATTGTTTAATGTTGTAATCACTTACCCATCTATTGTACAGCGCTACATTATATGTTAGAGCATCATAATTATATTAAATAGTTCTTGCTAAGCATGCAGCAAGCATCAGAAGTTGTAACTTTTCATTAGGCATTCTAATTTGCATACTTTTTCTAGAGGAGGAACTCAAAGTATTATAGCCAGATGATCAGCATTGCAGCCAGGTAAATAGTATTTTCAGAAGGTGGTTAGCAATATATGCCTCCACATTTAAAATAAACACTTAATACAACAGTGGCAGAAGTTCTGATAATTTTAACGGATTCAAGCAAAAAGTGAAAATGTCAGTCCTGGAGAAAGTGTTTCACGGTATGCCTCCTGTTATCCATCCTTTTTACTAATGTTCTCTCTTTGTTTGCTACTCTTGAACTGGCATACCACATGGAGGTGGTTTGGCCAATCAACATTGGATGTGTGTGCCAGGCAGGCTTTAGGGTCCTGCTTTATTTGCAGATCAGTATGAGGTAGTCTGGAAGGATTTGGCCAAGTATTTTAAAGTGGATCAAAATTGCCTTTTGTTCTTCATACAAAATGTTATGGTACCATGCATCAGCCTTTTCTATAAGAAGTTTCAAATCTGAGACCAAGCCAAATCTATCGTAAAGTGAAAGTGTTTTGGAGAGTTGAAATTGTGTGTTTGGAATCCATTTGTCAATCAGCCCTAGGTCATCTAACAAATGTATTTTAGATTTATTTGTGGATTGCTATAGTGGTGTGGTGGTGGTGGGTGATTAGTTACAAGAGCAAAATGGTGAGAATATGGAGCAGCCCTGCTGTGTACCTCGCCAATTCTTTACTAAATAATTGGCTTTTTTGGGGGGAAGTTTAAAGGGAACCAATCAACATTTTTAACTTCTCAGGGCAGCTTAATAGCACATTAAGAATGCATGCTAAACATTTGGCTCATTAATATACAATCTTTCATTTTACTGCATTTTTACTTTTACAGGCTGTATTTTTCTCCTTCGGTGAGCAGGGCCTGCCAATATTGCAGGCAGATAAGGACTCTTGTAATTAGTCTTTATTGCACAGTAGCTGTGATCAAACAAAAGCGTTCAGCATAATGGCCCATACTCACGAGGGACTTTTGTCGCCTCAACACGCGGCACGCGCGTGTTGCGGCGACAGGTCGCCCGTGAGTATGGGCCGTCGCACGCCCGCGCGCCCCCGAACTGTCGCCCGTCGCTATGTCGCCATGCGATTGAAACTTTCAATCGCATGGCGACAGTCGCCGCTGCCTCCCCCGCCGCAACTGTCGCTAGTCCGCGTGAGTACGCGGACTAGCGACAGCAACCTCCATTGAGGTTCACAGACCTTCCGGCGGGGGGAGGAGGAACGTCAGCGACAGCTTCCGCCTTGCCGCTGGTCCCTCTTCCGCATGTGTACGCGGAGGGACCTGGCGAGAAGCTGTCGCCGGCCTGTCGCCCACACGCTCACGTGTGCTGGCGACAGGCGAGTTTTGCAGCCCGTGAGTACGGGCCATTAGGGAGAGGGGACCTGGTTCAAACAGTTAAGAGAAGTCACACATGCTGAACTTCACACCTTGATTCTGGCTAAGGGCAGTGAGAAGGGTAGGGGGTTAATGCCTTGAACATGGCAGCTCCTACAGAAACCACAAGAAACTGCAGGAAAATAAAGATGAAATAATCCAGGGCACTGTTGCAGATTGCCTTTAAAAAACTCTGGGTGAAGCATTGTCTGCCACTGACTTTAATCTTTGCTTGCTATTTGCTGCTGGAGTAAATCATACGTAGCACACTTTATGACGTGACCGTCAATCCCCTTTCAATGCAGGACCTTAGACTGTTGAGGTACATGTTTGTTTTTCCATATCTAATGCTAAAACTACTTTAGGTATCTTGCCTCTGTTCATATATTCAACAGTATTTAAAACTTTGCTAACATTGTATAGATCACAATAGTTTATTCCAGTAGGAGGTTGGATCATTTGATTATCAATCATCATACCTTCTGACCTGCCACCAAACTGGTATTATGTGGATGGTGCTAGGATGACATAATAGTAGATCAGATATTTCAAGTGATCTGCAAAATGAAAACCATCTCCAGTTGTGATCTACCTTAACAGATGTTGGGCAATGTAATGCCAGATACCATTGCCAAGACCTTAGGGCTGTTTATTGTTCAGTTTGTAAGTAAATGTGTTGCACAGTCTGTTTTGTGAATTATTGATTAGACACTTTGTTCAATGTAAGAAAGTAAAAGAATGTAATAATGGGTAGAGACAATATGCTATTCGAATTATTGACTTGCAAGTGGTATCAAGGTGAGACCATCAATATCTCCTCACATTATGCAATGCTTGTAAATGACAGGCATTGTGTTAGGTGTTCTAATAGTTATGTAGCACAGTGGATTGATGTTGTAGCTATTGGTGCAGCAAGCAAAAAAATGTATTCTATAACCACCAGAACTGTAGTGAAAATAACATTATTATTAATATATATATATATATTTGTACACTATTCATTTATACATTTAGTCAATGTTTGCCTACTATAAAATCTTTCCTCTCCCTGATTCACTTTCTAAATATGATCATAGGCAGCAACATATTTACTACTAGCAAGTGGTGTCTGCAGAAAAATTTTGTTGCTGAGAGTTCTATGCAGAGAGTGAGACACAGTTGGCTTAGCAGTTGGAATTTTCCACAATGCAAAGAGGTTCACACACAGCAAACTGTCAGGACCATGGTCATGACATCACACTGTGGTAGGGATTTCACCGCAAGATCAGCTGCACAGAGACACCCCCCCCCCCCCCATGCTGTCTTTGAGAAAAGGAAAATACTTCTCATGGGAAAGGGGATATCGGTTACTGATTGGGATGAACGTCAATCTGTGGTTAAAGTTCCTCTTTAACTTTAAAATGTATCTACAGTATATCAAAACGATATTGATGATCTTTGTTGCGTAAAATGTAGAGTTGGTTGTGTACCATGCCATATAAGTCTAATGATACCCATACACGGTGCAATAAAAATGTTTGATTTTCCCATTTATTTGACCAAAACGATCGAATCGAATGAAAGGCAAACTTTTTTTTTTCAAGCAAGAAAAAAGATTTTTTTTTATTTATTTTTTATAAAAATCTGATTGGACATGTTGGAAACATTGTTATACTCGGTCTAACGGAATAATCGAACAAAATTATCTAATCATGTTTTTTTTTAAATTATACCATGTATGGGCACCATAAGACAAATGTACAGAAAATTTCTTGCAACAGTTTTACTCCTTATACGGCCATGTTGAGTCTGTCCAATTAGGTGTAATCGCAGTCATGAAATGGCAATAAATCTTAGTGAACAACTATGACTGCCTTTTCACCTGCAATGAGACTTTGACTGTTATCTAAAGAAGACAGAATTTCTAAACAGCAGAACTAGTTTGTGTGTCTGGATGCAGGAGTTTCAGGCAGGATTGCACTTTTAAGGGAAAATACTCACATGTACACTTTGTGTTTAGGAAAAGAAATATAACCAGACCTTACTACTGCAGGTTTTGTAGACTTTGCTGCTTTATGGGAAGATTATGTTCACATTGCTGTACAAAAAAGAAAATAAAAATGGCTGAATTGATGCATCAAAAAAATGTTAACTAACTTCACTCCGACATTTTCACCCGCTGTATTGTGATTTGGTGATTGACTTACTGTTCAGACACACACTCAGATCGAAAAATGGCTGACATAGCCCCCTGTCTCCTGGATCTGCTTTCTGCCTTCCATCTTTTGTAGTTTGCTCATGCTATGGCTATTCCCCTTTCCATAAGTGATGTCAGAGCTGTGATTTGGGGAAATAGCCATTGCATGGCAGGTGGCAATCTGGGTCATTGCCTCAATGTTTTCTTGTTGAAAGTGACAATGCAGTCTTGAAGGTATTTTGATATGAACTTGCAAATGTAAAGTCCGATGTATAAATTAGCTATTGTGTGATGAAAATAATAAGTATACTGTAACTCAACTTTGATTTTTATTTCTTTTCTGAAAAAAATTGAAACAGTAAAGAATAGAGCATATTATACTCCTTTTGGTGTTCTCCACAGTTAAATGGTGTGGCATTACACATAAAATATGTATGAGAAGGGTGCTAATAGGTCTTTGCCTGTTACCACCTTATTTGTTTCACTCATTAGGCTACAAATGTTATGTGTTGATTAATTACACTCATTGTTTTTCAGATCTGAAAGGAAGGGGTTAGAATCCCATTCTCCCTCCTCAGAGTAACCTCATATACCCAAAATGTTTCTGATGGGAGCAAAATTTGCAAGAGACTGGGTACACTCTGGGTACACTCCGAGCTGGTAACAGCCACAGTGGTACCGCTCTTATCACAGAAGTGCTATATCACTGGCATGGTGAGTTGCAGTGTCTGCTGCCAAACTGGAGTGGAGCCGAGACATTCATCAAGTAAATGGAAACAAAATTTGGCATCTGTAGAAAAGTGTTAGAACGCAATGGACTAAAATGGAGCTGGGAAATGAGAACTGGCCCATAGGAAACCTTGCAGTCTTCTGTCTGTGTGTTTTAATCTAGTGACCGCTCTGTCAAAATGCAGGGCAGAAGCCAAAGCATGAGCTGGGCCTGAGGAGAAAATCTGAAGGCAATAAACCTGGGGATCTGGGTGGTCGTCTAGTTCACATCTGAAAAGCTAAACATGTAATTTACCAACCCAGAAGAAATGTGTCATGTAACAAATAGAAATAACCTTATTTTATGTGATGTAGGCGTCCTTCTCTAGAAAAGGACATATTAAGAGCAAAAGACATACACCCATGTACTTACACACTAGATTTTAATTGGCTGAAACAATTGTTTGTATTCATTTTTTGGCAATATAGTGTGTGTATGTATGGATTTTCTGTAGCTTTAGCGGTCTCCTCTTCAGCCATCTGCCTAGCATAGAGATCCTCAATTAACCATTGTTCTGGTAGTAGGCTTCTTTCCGCTCATTGTTTACCATTTACCTTCCTGAGAACAGAACCGAACAGCATGTTTGTGTAATCATGTCTAAACTGTCACCTGAAACATAATCATGAACAATAGTTTGGGGTTACAGTTATCCACCATGTGTACAAATCTCTAGAAGTCGCTGAGGAGAAGCTCTGAGGAGATTGTCAGGGAATAAGACCTTGTGCTTACAATATCTGATAGTCACAGTTGCTTTTGTGTGCTTTCTTTAGACCACCAGTAAAGATTTGTTTGATGACTCTAGAGGCACTCCTTGCTTGCAAAACGCTAGTATTGAGACACTATGTTATTTGATATGTCGAAGCGGACTGCGATCCGGTAAACACGTTATCATTCAAGTGTCTGGTTTCTATTTAAAAAAAGTTAATTTATTTGGGCTACCCCTTTCTTTTAGAGGTAAGCCTATTATGTATGTTTTATCCAGCTTACATTATCCATTCCACACATCACATCTTGGGGTACCTCCTCCCTCCCAGTAATATGCCACACCAACCCTGGCTGTGTATGTTGGTTTTTTTGGAACCCTTACACCCCTACTTTTTTTCCTGGAGAGCGGTCTACATTGTCAAAAACTGAAGAACCCGCGTGAGGATAGGGTTTCCTCACCAGCCATTACACTGTGGTTGCCGGTCTAGCAACCTATTCTTGTAAGTATTCTGCACAGACGGTTGTTGAGTGTCCCATATTCTCGATGTGCTTCACTATCAGGGGCTCCTGGTGTCCCTGTCTCATTTTTCGTCTCCTTTGGAAGGTCCTCGGACTCCATTGGCACCACACCCTCTAACTCTGGATTTGGATACACAGTATAAACTATGTTTTATGGTTGGTTTACATGTGCTTTAAATAACTCGCAACAGTTTTTACAATACTGTAGCACGTAATTATAAAATATGTAATAAAAACAGTACATTTTGTACAGGATATATATAAACCCATACAAATAAGAAGTAAGTTTCTTCCAGAATAAAATGAGCCATAAATTACTTCTCTCCTATGTTGCTGGCATTACAGTAGTAGTAGTGGAAGTCTGACATTACCGACAGGTTTGGGACTAGTCCATTTCTCCATGGGGATTCTAAGCATGGCCTTTATTCTTTATAAAGACACACAGGAGTGTGGAGGGAGGGATCACTTAAGAAGGCACAAGCAACCTGCACCACTATGGGATGAAGATTGCTAAGTTTTATCACCATAGTCCTAAAACTGAAGAAGGAAAAGTGTATAGAAAATAGCTGCATTTTTAGATTTTTTTTAGCTCCACCCACTTTTGGGCATTCCCCAAAAATGTACATTTTAATTTGGGTTGACATTAAGAATAATTTGTCCAGGTTTGGTGACTGCAGCTTCAAAACTGTACAAGTGGCAGCAATTCCCTGTCAAAGCCTATGGGGCGTGTGGGAGGACAGGACATAGACGTACAAAGGTCGGCTGATAAATTATTATACATTGGACTTTATGTAATACAACACCTTTAATGAGGTGTATTACAAGTGGTAAATTAACAAATGTGGAAAAAGGTTCGGCAGTGTTATCCATAGGCAAGCTGCATTATTCACTTTAGAAATGTGCCTGGCGCAAAGTTGACAAATAAAAGCAGCTTAAAGAAATGCTGAAACCAGGCTAAATTCCCTTTTTTAACTTGTATTTATGTTCATCACTATAACCCAAGCTAAATCGCCGCTATCCCGCGGCAAAACAAGGGGTTAATACCCCCAAATCCCCCCTGCAAAATCCACAACTTTCTTGGTAGTAGTAGATTTTGCTGCTCATGGAGGCAGAGCTTACGGCTTCCGCTCTGCCTCCATGTGCGTCAATCGCCGCACGGATCTCCGCCGCTCTCACCTGCCCCTCTCTGTGAAGGCAGATTGAGAGGGGCGGGGAGAGGCGGCGATCAGCCGGGATTAACGCTCTGAGAGGCAGAGCTACAGCCATTAGCTCTGCCTCATTCAGGAAGCGCTCCCTGGACTGCACAGAGGGGATTTGGGGTGTATTAACCCCTCGTTGTGTCGTGGGATAGCGGCGGTTTAGCTTGGGTTATAGTGATGAACATAACTACAAGTTAAAAAAGGGAATTTAGAATCACTTCAGAGTCTCTTTAAATAAGCTTTCAAAGCTGTCCTATAAACTGTGGCGAGTGGAGAAAGTTCACAGAACAAGCAAACTAAACATTTTTACCACTTCTTCTCATGTGTTTATATAGAACCCTACATTTTATACACAAGTGCACTATAAACAGAAATTGATATGTAGCACAGTAGTTGGTCCTATAAATGGATGGTTCCACTGTAAGCAAATCCTGAGATTGTATGAAATAGGTTAGCATGTAGGAGATGGTACTTTTTTCTGACATACTGTAGCTCTGTATAAGTTAATTAAGGCTATGTTTGTGTTGAATAAAATAACATTTGCTACCTGACATACTAACTGCAGCATTATGTTTCTTACATAACATCTCTGTGTCACCACAAATTCATTCTCTCAAAGGCAATTCCTGTCCTGGAGAACTTATAATCTCGTTTTATAGCCCTGGGCACAAACAGATGCATTGAAATCCCAGATGTAAAGGCACAGAAAACAAACTGCATCTTGCATATGAGGGAAATGTTGCTTGCGAGGGACAATACAGTTTTATTTTGATGAATAAGGTATATGATTCATTTGATAAAGTTTTCATCCACTTTTCACCCTGGAAAGTGACCTATTTCTTAATATCTTAGTTAAGCTGGAGCTTCTTGTGCTTTTATTTAATTGTCGTTAAACCTGGAACCATCACACACTATTGGTGGTTATATCTGCTTAAACCACTTACTGATTCTGTCATTGGAAAGCATGTATTGTAAAGGCAATTAGGACTGGCTGTGACTGGACTGGATAAGCTTACAATCAATGTGCCTCTTCCAATATCCTAAAATAATAAAAAGCTAAATCTGCTAGGTTATTTCTACAGACAGTATTTGTATTGATCTTTTCCATATGGCAAGGATTGATCTTAAATCCAGATAGTGTACAGTTGAGTGGCCTTTATAGAGACTCTGTTCATTCCCACCACTTTCAGCATCGTTTTATAAATCTGTAGTCTGTTGTTAGACTCTCTCAATTATAAAAAAAACTTCAACAATCATTATGTTCTCCTAAATCATTTAACAGTGCAATTTCAGAAAGGTCACCTTCTCTTGTGTAGTAATATGTAATGATGGCATTTTTGTCATGTTTCAACCCATGCATGCCAAAACATATACGTGTAAGAATCTGATGATCGGGGAGACTTTCAGGGAGTACTTTTGTTGAATAGTGCAAGAGATAAAAAAGCTGATGCCAAGTAGGATAGAACTAAAAAGATGGCATTGATGGAAGTTTACAATCATGTAAAAGGAAAAATTTACTAAAACGGCTTTTACAAAAAGGATAAGCAATCATTGTTTTGCAAGAAGCAAATATGTACTCATTTATGTCTGAAGAGGGATCCACTCACCGAAATGGTTAATTTAGTATGATATCCACTTGCCGTGGCTCTCCATGCTACACTCCATCCTCCTGACACTTCCTGTTTTACAGTGGAGGTTCCAGCTGCATAGCAGGAAGTGTCGGGAGGATGTACTGCCATGGCAAGAGGATGCCATCTTGGTAAGTTAACAATCTCTGCAGTGGGACCCCTCTTTGGATACAAGCAAATACAGTTTTGCTTCTTGAGAAACTCTGCTCACTCATTCTTGGTTCACACTAATGTGAGCATAGCACAACTCACAGTGTATGCTTTAGATAGTAAGCCTCTGGAAGGGCCGTCCTCCCTAGTGTTTCAAGCTTGATTATGCAATCTTACTGTCAAGCACCCCTCCTGTGGACTAGAACAGTCTCTATGTTGACCTATGACACTGTACTGTTATCAAATAATTTGCATGATCTTGTTTTGTTGTGATTTTCATGTTTGACCTACCTTGTATGTTAAACCATTTATCTATTGTGCAGTGCTGTGGAATATGTTGGTGCTTTATAAATACAATAATAATAATGCTTAAAAGGCACTTATTATTTTATAATTTCTGTAGAATGGGCACATTTTTAGTACACACAACCCAGAATCACATTGTATACAGGATTAAGGGAATGAAATCCTTTACAACACAAAGATGGATGGTGCTACAAGTTGGACGAACTGCGACTCCTCAGCAACAAGAGGGAACTACGCAGTAACACCCCAGTCCTCTGCTTCACAGAATCATGGCTGCACGACAACATCCCCGACAGTGCCCTCCATCTCCATGGCTTCAGCATCATCCGGGCAGACCGCGACAGCGCGCTCTCGGGGAAAAGAAAAGGGGGTAGCATCTGCTTCTACATCAGCTCTGCCTGGTGCCCCAACACCTCTGTTCTGGCCAAGAGATGCTCCCCTGATCTGGAACTCCTTCTGGTCAACTGCAGACCCGTATACTCACCCAGGGAATTTTCCTCCTATGTCTTTGTTGGGGTGTACATTCCTCCTGACGCTGATGTCAAAACGGCCCTGAGCATGCTCAGCGACACCATCGCGCAGTGGGAGTCGTCCCTTCCGGACTCGCTATTCATTATCTTAGGGGACTTCAACAAGGCCAACCTACGCCATGAACTTCCGCGCTACCACCAGCACGTCACCTGCCCCACCAGGAATGCCAATACTCTGGACCACTGCTATACGGTCCTGAAAGATGCCTACAAGGCAACCCCGCGAGCTGCACTTGGCTCATCGGACCACTGCATCATTCACCTGATACCCACCTACAGGAGACGCCTGGAAACTGCAAAACCAGTCCTAAGATCCAGCAAAGTCTGGTCGGAGGAGGCTAAACAACAACTTCAAGCATGCTTCGACTGCACGAACTGGAAGGCTCTGGAAACACCGAACTTAGATGAGTGGGCAGACGTTGTATCCTCGTACATCAGCTTTTGCGAGGAGCAGTGTGTACCAACAAAAATCCACAAACACTACCCGAATGACAAACCCTGGTTCTCCAATAAACTTAGGCATCTGCGCAGAAGCAAGGAACTGGCGTTCAAGTCTGGCAACCAGGAGGAGTATAGGAGGGCAAAAAACACCCTAAACAAGGAACTGAGGGCCGCCAAAAAGAACTACGCGGTAAAACTGTAACAGAACCTCTCCTCAAGAGACACACGAACTGTCTGGAAGGGGCTCAAGGCTGCCACGAACTACAAGCCCCCTCCGCAGCATGCAACTCCCAGCACCGAGCTCGCTGAGAACCTCAGCGAGTTCTATTGCAGATTTGAGAATCCAGCAAGGTCCCCAGAGCCTCCGGCCACCTCCTCTGACTTAGAACCCCCACATCCAAGCCCACCCCCCCTTGAGGTGTATGAGGATGACGTCAGGAAACACCTGTCAGGGATTAATGCAAGGAAAGCCTCAGGCCCAGATGGAGTGTCACCAGCCTGTCTGAAAACCTGCCTTGCTCCCATTCTCTCATCCATCTTCACCAAGTCCATCCAGGAAGGCAGGGTCCCTGCTTGCTTCAAGAGGTCCACAATCATCCCGGTCCCCAAAAAACAGGGCGTCTCAGACCTCAACAATTTCAGGCCGGTGGCTCTCACCTCGGTCATCATGAAAGCCTTTGAAAGCTTGGTTTTGCCTTTCCTCAAGCAATCGACCGAATCCCTGCTGGACCCATTTAAGTTTGCATATAGAGCAAACAGGTCTACTGACGACGCCATAAATATCTGCCTGGAGCTTGTAAATGAGCACCTGGACAGACCTGACTCATACGCCAGGATCCTTCTACTCGACTTTAGCTCGGCGTTTAACACCATCAGCCCCCTAATACTTCAAGAAAATCTTGCTGCCCTCGGAGTCCACCCCACCCTCTGCCTCTGGATCACGGACTTCCTAAGTAATAGATCCCAAGCCGTCAAGCTGGACACTATCATCTCCCAACCAAGGACCACCAATACAGGGGGGCCCCCCAAGGTTGCGTACTGTCGCTGTTCCTATTCTCCCTATACACTAACAATTGCAGGTCCACCGCAGACTCCGTCAAAGTCCTCAAGTTCGCTGACGACACCACCATCGTTGGCCTCATCTATGGAAATGATGAGCAGGAGTATCGCCACCAGATTGACAGAATTTGCCACTGGTGTAGGGAGAACGGGCTGGTCCTGAACACTACAAAAACGGTTGAGATGATTGTCGATTTTAGGAAACGCGCCACCACCCCACCCCCGATCAGCATTGACGGCACGGTAGTTGAGAACGTCCCCTGTGCACGCCTCCTTGGCACGACAATCTCTAAGGACCTGACATGGAAAACCAACACTACCTCAACCCAGAAAAAAGCCCAGCAGAGGTTATTTTTCCTACGCCAACTTCAGTTTGGTATGGCCCGCGAGCTTCTGACGAGCTTCTACACTGCCAGAATTGAATCTGTCCTTTGCTCCTCCATCCTGGTCTGGTATGCTGGATCCTCCGCCAGCGACAGACACAAACTGCAGAGGGTCATCAGATCAGCGGAGAGAATCATTGGGAAACCACTCCCCTCTCTCGCCAAAAACTTCAACTCTAGACTGCGCTCCAGAGCTCAAAAAATCGCTAATGACCCGTCCCACCCAGGTTTCCGCTTCTTTAGTAAGCACCCCCTAGGCCGGAGATTCCGATCCATCTACACCAGGACCACAAGACACAGGAACAGTTTCTTCCCCTCAGCCATGAACTATCTGAACTCTTAGATCCCTCCTCATCCTACCACGACAAGTGGTGTCTAGTAGCACCCAGCCTAACCGCATGGCTGCACACTTCATATATACGTGTTCAAATGTGTTCAAATGCTGTAACTGTACCCTTTATATTGTCTGTCTGCTTACATATATGTATCGTTATGTCCTGCTTGTTCTCACCTAGCCCTGTACTTGCCAAACCCAATTCCGGGCACGGCCCAGTCGTGCTTGGCGAAATAAAAGATTCTGATTCTGATTCTGCTAAGTAATTGTGTTATTGCCCAATAAAATAAGCATAGTGAGAATGGGGTGTAAAAGTAAAATATAGCAATTGCTGCATTGTAAGTGTTGCTGTATTCCAGTGCCCTTTTTCTACAGATAATATACCTGAACTCTTTGCTAATTTGAAACAAGTGTACAGTTCCACTGCGCTCAGTCTGTCTCGATCTCCACACTTTATACACTCTCGAGTGCTGCTCCACTGTTGCTCAGGGATCAGAGCAAAAACTGGCAAACATACAAAAAGAGAAAGAGAGGAGCGCTCTCTGGTGTATTAACTTTTTAATATATGCTTCCAAGCGCAAGGTAATAAAATAACACGTACAGTGTATGTATAAAATCAAAGCATATCGCATGAGTGTAGTAGTACGTCACCACGTCCTGATGTTAATCCATCCGCATAATACGCCTCCGCAATGTGGCCAGTATCGCGGGGAATCCAAAGATTTGGAAAGCGCCAGCGGGGTCTGGAACGCGGGGACTCGGCAGCTGCCCTGCGTCTATTGCGTCATGACGCGTTTCGGCGATATAGATCACCACGCCTCCCACGAGTCTTGATTGCCTAGCAACGAGATACATTTCCCGTTGAAGGCAGCGTAGACGACTGTGTGTCTGCAAGCGGCTTCCGTAACCGCTCTGATACCATGGCAACCGGCCGTCTATTTACCTATGCCCAAGCGTCATTGCGTCATCTGACGAAGGCGTGGAACGCCGAAACGCGTCATGACGCAATAGACGCAGGGCAGCTGCCGAGTCCCCGCGTTCCAGACCCCGCTGGCGCTTTCCAAATCTTTGGATTCCCCGCGATACTGGCCACATTGCGGAGGCGTATTATGCGGATGGATTAACATCAGGACGTGGTGACGTACTACTACACTCATGCGATATGCTTTGATTTTATACATACACTGTACGTGTTATTTTATTACCTTGCGCTTGGAAGCATATATTAAAAAGTTAATACACCAGAGAGCGCTCCTCTTTCTCTTTTTGTATCTTTGCTAATTTGACATGTTAATCTAAAGATAAAGGTTTTTTGAAGGTCCCTATAGTCATGTCCTTAGCCGGATGTATCAAAATGTCTTGTCGTAAATAAGACAGAAAAAGAAATTGTATTTCGCAGCAAAATGTTTTGTTTCTTGAGATGAACCAATCTGTAGAGTGGGAAATGCAACCCCATCATCTCCACCACCTATAACCCTGAAATAAAGGTATTCAGGTAGAATGATCTGCAATGGATTCTGTGAGAGAGGCTCTTACAATAAGGCTAGGCCTACAAGAGAAATATTAATGATCATGACACGCATTGCCTGTATCAAAAATGATAGACTTTACATATGTTAGTAGTGCTAACAACTGCAATGGTGTTTCTGCAGACCTCATATGTGGCTTCACCTAGGATACTGAATCCATACAAAGCATTATTTATTGCTGTCATTGACATTGCTGTTCATGTCTTTTTGCATGTAAACGTTGTAGAGTACCAGAATGAATAGAATCAGAATCAGATTTTATTTGGCTAAGAACATTTACACATACATGGAATTTGACTTAGCAATTCCCTAATAGATATAGACAATGTAACTGTTACACAGTATAGCAGTATAGTATAGCAGTATATGAATCATTCATTTTCCAAGCGTACAGCTCTGTGGTATAATGCTTCCATGTTGCAGGAATTTTCACATTACTGTTAGTGCTGTTGGCGAGATTTTCATAGTTTATCATTATCCACTTGTGCCTATACTATAGTATTTTACATCCTTTGTGCTAACATTTTTGGCACAAGGATGTAGATATACATACACTATGCTTAATGAGCACAGCGTGTGTGGCTAGCATGTGCCTGTGCCCATTGGCCCCCAGGATCTTTGCTACACTACCAGGCAGGAAATCCCTCTCAGAAATCCAATCTTCCCTTTCCAGTAGAGCTGGTCAGCCAGAAGCAATGCTGAGGTAAGGATGCCATGGAGCCTCCTTAGGATAAGGATATCATTGAACCGAGGTCCATCCAGATTCCAGTCATTCTATGTTCTCTGGTTTAAGTTAATCAACTATCTAGGTTGAATAGCTCTTCAGTACTTCTTGGGCAGCCTTTGGAACTTCTCATGTCCTGAGTAGATCTCAAGACAAATGCATCTACTGTATATGGCACATGCAAAATTACCCGGGGAATAACTTTAATAACTAAATTCAACCAGGGACAGCACAGAAACAATGGGATGGACAGAGGCCTGGGAAGGCCCTGTGTTTCCTGAGCCTTCCGTCTACTTGGGTATGTATCAAACCTGAGATGAATTTCCTTACTTCAGATGAGCATGTATTTTCTATCTATTTTTTTCTATTGTTTTCTTCTTTTTGCCATCCAAATGAATAGAAAACAAAAACTATTCTTGAGAAAAAAAATACTGCCCAAAGAAATTCTTTGTCCTGGGGAAAAAAAAAAAAAAAGTTTAATTTATCAGAAGTAGCAAAAAAGTTTATGTGGATTTAATAGGATGAAAGCTAAAATGTGAAAACTGCTCTAGTTTATTGCCTGAAAACAAGTGTAGACTGGAAGTGGTGTTAAGCACCACTTCCAGAAAGAAAGGAACATACAGATTCTGTCTGGGACTTTTTATCTTTTAACAGTTTTATCAGCTTAGTACCTTAGATCTCAAGGTAGAACCTGGAAAATTGAGTGCAAAGGGGGTAGCTGTAATCTTGAGGGTCACTTTCTGCTCCTGCTGTTGTAAAGGTCCTGCAGGGAGGGAAAACCGCAGCCAATTATCTTTTGAGAGGGAGCCAAGCCAAACCATCATTGAAAATGTGTGGCTAGATTAAATGATGGCAGAGTAAAACTGCACCATTACTCTTTGTGCTGGGCTGGACTTTTCAGATACCTTAAATAATATATATTAGTGATTGAAGCATTGTTGTTTTCCAATTTTTGATCATTAAAGATTATGGACCCAAGTAGTTTAATGCGGAATATAACCCTGCATTTCAACTTTGCTCTAAAACATTATTTACAGCACATTATATGCAAAAAGCATTTTTTTTTTTACTAGACCAGCATTGGAAGGGTTAAACACAGAGGTTTTAAGTTCCGTGCAGACGTTCAGATAGTTACATTTTATTTAGTTATATGTATATATTTAGAAATGTTACACACTCTTTGGCTGTCCTCAAACTCCTTCTCAGTGAGAGAGATGAGTCACATTCAACACTTAGATACATTTATGTAAACAAAATGTATCTAACTCAAGTTCGGATGCGTCTGCAGAAATCTCCAGGGACTTTAAAGCCCTGTGTAACCCTTCCAATGCTGGTCTAGTAAAACAAAAATGCTGGTTGCATATAATATACTGTAAATAATGTTTTAGAGCAAAGTTGAAATGCAGGGTTATATTCCGCTTTAAGTGGATTACTTGGGGAAAAGCTGAACTTAAGTAGAGAGGCTAGGAAAGGAGCATTTCAATGCACTCTCATCTCCAGAACATTAAGGTCCAGTTATTGCTGCTGAGGAAAAAAGCTAGGGTTGTGTCATCTGCAGGATATCAGAACCTTTAGTGATGGATCTGAGGAGATGTAGACATTAGTGAAGAGTGAATAAAGCCATAGGTAGAGATCACAGCCTAAGGAGCACTAGTGCTGAATGTTGGGGAATGTGAGAGATTTTTTTTTTCCAGCCTAACCTGTCGTCTTCTATCCATAAGGAAATCAGAGCTAAAAGCCTAAAATATGTTCCCCAGAACCCCAGATGCTGCTACATGTAGTGTAGTCACATGTTAACTGCATCATCTGCAGAACCGTTAAAACTGTAGGCAAACTGCTGGGTAGAGAGTCTGCAATAGTTTTAAAGGGAACTAACCACTCTTTCTCTCACTGGAATTTCTCCTGGTATAGGAGCTGCCATGCCCCCCCCCCCCCTCCCCTTCTCACAGTCCTTATTTATACAAGTCAGAGATGCTATCTTGACACATTGACATACGGTTACGTCTTCAGACACCGTTGACCCTTCCACCGAAGGAGGAGATGTTGCCCAGCAGTGGAGTCTAAGCCCCCACGGGTCTTCACTAACACCCCCCGAAGGGAATGCTAGACTGCGCTGCTTAGTGTTCACCAGGTCACTGCTGGGATAATCTCAGCTGGTGGTTGAGAGAACGGTGACACCTCACTGTGGAGTTCTCAGGAGACAGAATCCGGGACTAACCGAGTCGGGGCAGACGGCAGGCAGTAGCAGAGTCCAGTATCCAATCCGAGTCAGGGCAGGCGGCAGGCAATAGCAGAGTCCAGTATACAATCCAGGTCAGGGCAGGCAGCAGGCAATAGCAGAGTTCAGTATACAATCCGAGTCAGGGCAGGCGGCAGGCAATAGCAGAGTCCGGTATCAGGCAAGAGGTAAGTATCAAGGGGAGCAGAACAGGAGTAGTCAGGCAGGCCGGGTCGAGATCAGGAGTATCAGTAATAGAAGCAGGGCTGGTCAGCAGGCAGAGCGTCACCAGGAACCACACTAGCTGTCAGAACGAACAGCACCTGTTACAGGGGAAGACTGGCCTTTTATACTGTGGCCACAGCAGATTGGCGCCAACGTACGCACGCCACGAGTGCGCAGACGCGAACACAAGGCTCCGCGCATGCGTACGTAAAGCCGCGTTCGGTCACGCGCATGCGTACGCACGCCCCCAGCCACAGTATTCAAACTGCCGTCAGAGACGCGTGCGCGCGCAAAACAGGAAGGACGCCGCTGCCGGGAGCTACGAGCGTGAGTATGACACATACACCATCTCTTTGAAGAAACTGTCCTAATTACCCACCCCCCACTGTTGATGAAAAGGTATTGTTTACTTCTTGGTAATGACTTCAATAAAACAATTAGCTTTCTGAAATCTCTGTGGTCGGGAATGGACTGGCAGGCCTGCTGAAGTAGGCTAATAAAACTATTTTGAATGTTAAATAAAAGGTAAAATGAAAGTTCATTTTAATAATGAGACATCTTGTTGGCATGTATTTTTCATGTGCTAGTGAGATGCCCTGGGTGCTAAAAATGGTGCTTGGTACACTTTAAGATTAGTATGAGTCTTTCAAAAGTCTTCATGACCATTGATATCAGGGTAACAGGGCAGAAGTCATGCAGGCATTTTTTTTTCTAAACAAATTTTAGGAAATTAGTGTACAACCTGCAGGAACTACTGAGAATGTCAGAGATTTGTTAAACATGTCTGTGAGCACTAATGTTGGTTTCTCTGCACAATATTTAAAGGTAGCAGGAGAAACACAATCTTGATCCAGTGATTCAAATAGAGTTTATCATGACTTATGTCTGAATGTTCCTAGGCTAATACTTACCTTTCTTCTATACTGAGCCTTTACTCATTTATCCCTGGCAAGACAAAAGACATCTTCCCAGAACCACCAACCTTTGTGTGGACTATTTCACAGTTCACTTCTGTACAGTACAGTTCATTCTGATACCTTACAACCTTAGTGAGTTTATTGAACATACTCAAAGAATTTAAAGTTTTTGTACTTAGCATTCACTTGACCTGCAGCAGCAACATTTATAACTGTTGTTTTTCTTTATTTTTCCTTTTATGTTTTTTTTCTTTTTAATCTTGTATGACACCATACAGGGCACTTTCAGAACCAAATAGGACACAGTTACCCACCAGCTCATCCAGTGAGAGGGCTGGTGCACACCGAGCGGCTTTTTGGGCGTTTTCAGATCCGCTTGCGGCTGCGGATCTGCTTGGTCAATGTATCTCAATGGGGTGGTGCACACCAGAGCGGGAGGCGTTTTGCAGAAACGAAAAATGCCTGGGTGAGGCATTTTTTGGATTTCGGATGCGTTTCTGCCTCAATGTTAAGTATAGGAAAAACGCAAACCGCTCTGAAAAACGGCAGTTCAGAGCGGTTTTGCAGGCGTTTTTGTTACAGAAGCTGTTCAGTAACAGCTTTACTGTAACAATATATGAAATCTACTATACTGAAAACCGCAGCAGCAATCCGCAAAACGCTAGCAAAACGCCTCATAAAAATAAAAAAAAGCGTTTAAAAATCTGCTAGCGTTTTGCGGATCTGCTAGCGGGTTTTGGTGTGCACCGACCCAGAGGGCTGGTGCACACCAAAAACCGCAAGCAGATCCGCAAAACGCTAGCAGATTTGGAAACGCTTTTTCTTATTTTTCTGCAGCGTTTCAGCTAGCGTTTTGCGGTTTTGTGTAGCGGTTTTGGTATAGTAGATTTCATGTATTGTTACAGTAAAGCTGTTGCTGAACAGCTACTGTAACAAAAAACGCCTGTCAAACCGCTCTGAAGTGCCGTTTTTCAGAGCGGTTTGCGTTTTTCCCATACTTAACATTGAGGCAGAAACGCATCCGCAATCCAAAATCTGCAGCAGCCCGGGAGTATGCGTTTCTGCAAAACGCCTCCCGCTCTGGTGTGCACCAGCCCATTGAAATACATTACCCTAGCAGATCCGCACCCGCAAGCGGATCGCAAACTGCAGCCGAACCGCTCTGGTGTGCACTAGGCCAGAGAGAGTGAAATCATAAAATGAAAGTGAAAAAAGTAACAGTGACGCACAAATACCGAGAAATACATTTACACAATCAATAATTGTCCTAGGGAAAAATAAATTAAAAATTTGTGTGTGTCTATGTACTGTTGGGAACCTTAAGCTTTTTTTCTCAGTTTTACCTGGTTCCCAGTGGTAACAGGATGCATGTGGGTGATGAAAAGATTAGATATAATAAAACAAGGCAGCACCATAATCAACCCACCATGATATCACTGCTACAAATAGAGTAGGTGTTCTGAGTTCTAAAGCTGATTGCCTTTTAGAGGTTACAAGCTTTTTTTTCATATTTGCACCAACTTATGCCTTCATTGCAGCAAAACTTTACTAATCTCAAATGGGCCCTAAAGCCCCATTCACAATTACAAAACGCAAAACGCAGTCGATTTGTCGGCCTTTTGCAGGAGTGATTTTTCCGCAATTTCACATGGAAAAATCAGTGAGCACAGGGGCGATTTTGCCGCGATCGCGTTTAGCGCTTCTATAGCACTGAAACGCGATCGCCGGGAAATCGCCTTAAAATGGTGCAGGTGACGCGTTTGCGTCTTTGCCTGTTTTTTTGGCGTTTTGCGTCGCTTAGCGCAAATCACCCAAGTAGGAAAGGGCCCATAGGGTTTCATTAAGCTAACGCTTTTAAAAAGCGCTAGCATTTGAGCGTTTTGCCGAATTCACAACAAAACGCTCTAGTGGGAATGGGGCCTAAGACACAAAGCAACAGTAAGATTGTCGTGTGCAGGTAGCCCATGGCAATTTTACCTTTACTACAGATGGCAGAGTAGTTATTAAGGTAATGCGGGTTGTACTGTGTAATATCCTTGCAAAGTTTCTGTTACTTAGGTAATTCTGTCATCGGTAGGAATGGTGTCTTCAATCTGAAGCATGCACCCAGGAGAGGATAGAAGACGTGCTATGACCCTCAGTATCTCTGCACAGGATACTCCAATGTATCTACAGCAATAGTCAGCACCGTCCAGTATTCTTAAGCTCTTTTATTGGTAAAATAGCATGATGTATGCTGCCAGCAGGTAGCATACATCATGCTATTTTACCAATAAAAGAGTTTAAAAATACTGGACGGTGCTGACTCTATTGCTGTAGATACATCGCTAGGATTGGTAAAATTGAATGTGCTCTGCCTGTGCACAGAACTCTTACTGTTGCTTTCTGAATCCGGGCCATGGCATAAGGGAAAAAGCTACGTTCTGAAAACAAGAACTTATTTTTACTCCATTTACTTAATTACATTCTTATTTGTTTACTGCTGTTTTGTGTAGCACAAACCTTTTATGTGGTGCTGTTCATTAGAATATACATATTCCATGCAGTTGTACATACACATTGTCCTTAAACTGAGTGCAACATGGCAATGAGCTCCTTACCAGATGATAGAGGATAATGCAATAGCTGACCATTAGCTGCTTGAAGAGTCCTAGGTCAGATTATGTGCATAATTGTTGTTTGTTAGTGATACCTTTTGACAAACAAACAAACAAACAAACACAGAAGATTTATATCACGCTTTTCTCCTGGCAGACTCAAAGCGCCAGAGCTGCAGCCACTAGGACGCGCTCTATAGGCAGTAGCAGTGTTAGGGAGTCTTGCCTAAGGACTCCTACTGAATAGCTGCTGGCTTACTGAACAGGCAGAGCCGAGATTCGAACCCAGGTCTCCTGTGTCAGAGGCAGAGCCCTTAACCATTACACCTTCCAGCCACCACTTTTTGAGTTGCAACTATACCAGTAATTATATTAAGAATAGTTTTGTTCCATTGCTAAGTGCAAGACCTACAGTATTAGTGACGGGTTTAACTGGTGAACATGGCACACCCATTACACTGCAAAGTGATTTGATTTACTGGTTTGTTTATTTGTCACTATGGCCCTTTGGATACATTGGTCTGCTTCCAATATAAGGGCTGGTTTTACGCTTGAGATGATGTGAAACAGGCACAATAAGCACATTCACTAACCAAATGTGCTCCATCTGCTTGTAGCAATCTGCGTCTTACACTTGTGTCCATCTGCGATAGCCACTCGTGTTCTGTCACCAATCGCCGCTGCTCAGTCCTTTTTCGGCCAATCAGTCCCTCTGTACTCAGTCCGGAGGCTGGCAGATGCATGGTGCTTTTCCATAGGATGCAATAGACCAATTCTCCCTAGTAATGGATAATTTTCATTGGTTCACCATGAACCAATGTGAATTCTCCGTTTCTAAGTATTCCCATTGGTCTTTTGCAGCCTAATGGAGATCCCCATGCTTCTGTGTACGAGGGACTGAGCAGTGGCGATCGGTGGCAGGACACGTGAGTACTATGTCATGGATGTAATCGAAGCAGACGCAGCAACTAGCCTAGTGAGAATGGACACTGTCCGTTCTCATAGGCTTTCATTGCATATATTTTCCCGGCCATTCCGGTAAAATTTGCAAAGATCAGACTCTATGCTCCGCTTACCGCAACACTGCAATTGGATTTGTTTTTTTTTGTTTATAAGTGGAAACGCATTGTATTATAAATATAAGGATTCACTTTTGTGCTGAGCAGAGATTAAAAAAAAATACCCGTTCAGGAATATTTTTTAAAGTGTGAACTGGCGCTAACTCAGTGGGGAATACACCCTGGCCAATCATGAACAGTGCTCAGGTACAAAATACTCATGTGGGCAAAATGCTCCATAACATTTCTTATATCTTGAGTTTTTTCCATAGCTTTATTTTAAAAAATAATACATTTCAGAATGTCTCTAAAAGCTACAACATTCTCATAATATCTTACAGTGAATCCTCCGAGTCATTTGTAAAATTCCATTTGATGCTGCTTCACTAAGCCAACTGAGATCCTCTTACGGTGAGGAAGGGCTACAGCCTGCTGAGGAATACACAATGAGGGTGGCTGAGGTGCTACAGGCAGAATGTCAGTCCAGGGGTCTGCTCTGTTTTCTCTCCCTGCCTGTTTTTATTTTCTACATTTCTCTTCTGGACAGGGGTTTGTAACGTAATTAAAATTTGAATTATTTATGATGAGCCATTTAAGTGGGTGGCAGGCAGATTAGTCAAAGACTGAATCTGTATGACATCCAGAAAGCATGCCTGCTTCTCCTGCCTCATGCGCATGATATTTTGCTTCTGAATGGTGAAACCTAAATGTGAAGCCTTCCTTTTTTTTTTTTTTCATTCTTTTCTTTATGCTTTTCAGCTGTTTTTTTATTGTTTGGTTTGGGACAGCTTGATATAAAATTCTGCATTAAGCAAGCTGTACCTTGTTTACTTGTGGAGAGTTGAGTTGTTTAAACACCACATTGTTGTCAGATTTATACATAGGACCTATGTAGATGTTTTCATTGCTGAGCACAAGCCAGTGCTTGACAGCAATTATTGCATATTATATTACCATTGCCTGCCATATGTCAACAGACTGTTTTTGACAACCATTGTTGTGTGGGAATAATTGTTTTCATTATCTGTAAAGTAGATATGGTTCAGCAGATTAACTACTGAAAATATTACCAGTAAGAACCAGTTAAGTGAAAGCCAACATGTAATCGTTAAGTAATTGGATTAAAAAAAAAAGAACACTAAGCAGCGTGTGGAATGGTATTTTTTTAGGCAAATTATGGTGTGTTCAAAGACTAGTAACAATTTCACAGAGTAGGCATTAAGGGATTTGTTTATTTGAGTCCAAAAAACATTTTCTGCCAAACTGCAAACGTTAGATTGTGCTCCAATCATTTGTACGGTTGTTTTTTATTTTTTTTTTAATGTTTGTGATTGTGTTAAATTACATATGCTGCAAATGAGCTAATACTGCACTTATGAAGACCGCAATCATTCAGGTTTTTATTTTCTAATAAATAAAATATGTGGAATTCAGTCTAATCCAGGATACAAAAACACAGTTTTAGGAGCCAGTTCTATTCACAATCGTAGGGGGAGATTTTATTTTTGAGCAGTTTTTGCTACCTGGTTTGGCCCAGCTTAGGTTTACAATTACAATGTCTGTGATGTGTGTTGTTTGATATATTTCATAGGAACATACTCACTCGATTTTAGTTGGTATATTTTTCCCTATATTTCAGTACATATTTTACAAGTAGCCAGAAACTTCCTTGGTTGGTATTTTGCATCATTTTCCAGTGATTCCCAAAACCTAATGTAATTTTGAATTATTGTTATAGATTTATATAGCATTTAATGTGCTGTACAGCGTAAACCCCCCCCCCCCCCAAAAACCCAAAACATAGGTACATAAAAATGCAGACATTAGCATTCAGAAAACTACATACACTGATAAATTAATACAAAAATGGGGAACAGTGGCTAGCTAGTGTACTGGTTAAGCATTCTGCCTCTGACACAGGAGATCAAGGTTTGAATCTTGACTCTGTCTGTTCAGTAAGCCAGAACCAATTCAGTAAGGAGACCTTGGGCGAGACTCCCTAACACTGCTACTGCCTACTGAGGGTGCCCTAGTAGCTGCAGCTCTGGCGTTTTCAGTCTGTCAGGAGAAAATAAATATTGTTCAGACACAGACAACACACTGAACAGACACATGCATTGTAAAGTACCATGCCACCACATGTATCAGAATGGTGAGAAAAAACAAAATACTCTTTGAGGCTGAGGCCCTTCTTGTCTTCCCTAAAGTAAGTGGGAACTCCAGGCAGGGCAGCCACCAGGGGGGGACAACTGACACTGCAGTGAGGGGCCCAGGGCTTCTGGGGGCCCTGGGCCCCCCGAAGCATTGGAAGGGCCACATGTGCTGGCTGCGGGCCTGAGGCTCACTAACCGCGTCACAGCACTTAGAGAAGAGTGTCATCAGCGCTTGAACATGGGGAGCAGAGGAGCCTGCTACAGTGCACTTTCTATACTGGGGAACCACCTATATCTGGCTACAGATTACCTATACTGGGCCAACACCTATACCTGGCTACCTATACTGGTGCTGGAGCCACCTATACCTAGCTACCTATACTGGGGCCCCACCTATCCCTGGCTACCTATACTAGGACACCACCTATACTTGGCTACCTTTACTGAGGGCACCACCTGTACCTGGCTACCTATACTGGGGCACCACCTATACTTGGCTACTTATACTGGGGCACCTATACCTTGCTACCTATACTAGGGGCACCTGTACCTTGCTAACCTATACTGGTGCACCACCCATACCAGGCTACCTATACTGGGGGCAACTATACCAGGCTACCTATACCGGGCACCACCTATAGTTGAATACTTATACTGGGGCACCTGTATCTTACTGGCCTATACTGGGGCACCAGCTATATCAGGCTACCTATACTAGGGGCATCTACACCACCTATACTGGGGCACCACCTATAGCTGGCTACTTATACTGGGGGAACCTATACCTGGCTACTTATACTGGGGGAACCTATACCTGGCTACCTATACTGGGGGCATCTATGCCTGGATACCTACACTGGGGCCACCTATACCTGGCTAGGGCAGGGGGATGAGCTGAGACAGAAGGGGACAAGAGGTAACACAGGGGGATAAAAGAGGCACAGGGAAAACAGAGGCAGACAAAAGAGGCACAGGGAGAAAAAGAGATCAGACAGGAACATGAGGTCAAGCAGGAACATAAGGTCAAGCAGAGGGACACAAAAGAGGCACAAAATTAAGTGAGACAGAGGGGGGCAAAAGAGGCACAGAAATAAAAGAGGGGGGCAAAAGAGAATGGATAAAGGATAAGAACGGACCTACAAGTCCCTATTGTAACGAGCAGTGCATGCAGATTTGCACTGAATGCAGAATGTCACTTAATGTAGAAATACTGAAGACCAAACCAGGGATAAGGTGAAATAAAGTAATGATTTATTTACAAGGGCAGGATATATACACACACAAGTGATGCTGCAATTGGTGAATGACATAAATACAAGTGAACTGTACAAGTAGCAAAATGATTGCAAACTGGCAATACGGTTGCAGGCAAATGTCTTACGATCAGACATACACAAACCAAATATAATATATACAGTGTGCACACAGTGAACCCCGGACCCTGTCTAAGCTAACTAACTAATATATATACACAGGATAATATACAATCAAGCGCAGGACATATGCAGCAGGCAATAGGTTAGTCAACAAGCCGAGATCAGATACCAGGACATCAAGCAATACAATCAGTGAGCAGAAGAATAGTCAGACAAAGCCAATATCATACACCAGGGAGTCAAACAATCAGGTAACAGGCAGACAGGTTACAGGTAACAGGAAACAGGTATCAGGAAGCAGGTAACAGGAGCAATGACCAGAACACAGGCTCTAGGGCTATCCACATCAATGAACTAGCAACAGTGTTCTGTTGTAGCTGGACTTATATACTCTGCAGGATGGTCATGTGACCTCTTCCAAGGCTGCAGAGACACAGTTCTTGAATACAGAGACCTCTGCTGGTGGGCAGAGGGAACTTCAGGAGGAATGTAAAATGTTCTTGAAATGAGGGGACATCTGCTGGTGAACAGAGGAAGTCCATACAGTTCACAAACGTCACCAGCAGGAACAGGTCGTGACAGTACCCCCCCCTTGAGGAGCGGCCTCAGGACGCTCCACCAGACTACCAATTCACATCCACCTGGGTCCCAAGAAACATTGGGCGAAAAGGCAGACAGCAGACTGGAGACCGTCAGGCAACAAGGCAAGACACACAGCAGTCTGAAGAACATCAGGAAGGACCAGGAATCAGATGTCATCAGGAACGGCAGCAGGCAGAACCAGGAACCAGATATCAGGAAAGGCAGCAGGCAGAACCAGGAAGCAGATGTCATCAAGCAGGGCAGCAGGCAGAACCAGGAGCTGGATGTCATCAGGAAAGGCAGCAAGCAGAACCAGGAACCAGATGTCATCAGAAACGGAAGCAGGCAGGACCAGGAACCAGATATCAGGAAAGGCAGCAGGCAGAACCAGGAAGCAGATGTCATCAAGCAGGGCAGTGGACTAGACACCAGCAGGAAGGACAGCATGTAAACAAGTCTCCAGCCAAACAGTTCAATAGTATACCTCCACCAGGACAACCGATTTGGCTTTAGCAGAGGTCTGCAAAACTGGGCTTTGTTGTCAGAAGTCTGTAGGAGCTGAGGAACAACAAAAGTCTGAGGGTGGGCATCAACAAAAGTCTTTAGAGGGTGGGCATCAGACAAGGTAGCAACAGGCTGGCTAGCTTCAGGCAGGGTGGCAACAGGCTGGCTAGCTTCAGGCAGGGTGGCAACAGGCTGGAAAGCTTCAGGCAGGGTGGCAACAGGCTGGAAAGCTTCAGGCAGGGTGGCAACAGGCTGGAAAGCTTCAGGCAGGGTGGCAACAGGCTGGCTGGCTTCAGGCAGGGTGGCAACAGGCTGGCTGGCTTCAGGCAGGGTGGCAACAGGCTGGCTGGCTTCAGGCAGGGTGGCAACAGGCTGGCTGGCTTCAGGCAGGGTGGCAACAGGCTGGCTGGCTTCAGGCAGGGTGGCAACAGGCTGGCTGGCTTCAGGCAGGGTGGCAACAGGCTGGCTGGCTTCAGGGGTCTGGACCATTAGCTGAGCACTTGGCTGGGCCGTTGGCTGAGCACCTTGCTGGGCCGTTGGCTGAGCACCTGGCTGGACCGTTGGTAGACACCCCAATACAGTCTGTGCAAGCTGAAACATATCCTGTGCGGGCTGGAGCAAAACCTGTGCGGGCTGGGGCAAAGTCTGTGCGGGCTGAAGCAAAGTCTGTGCGGGCTGAAGCAAAGTCTGTGCGGGCTGAAGCAAAGTCTGTGCGGGCTGAAGCAAAGTCTGTGCGGGCTGACGCAAAGACTGTGCGAGCTGAAGCAAAACTTCCGCTGTACCTGTTGGCAGAGATGCAGCTGGACAGGATGGCAGAGATGCAGCTGGACAGGAGGGCAGAGATGCAGCTGGACGGGCTGGCAAACTTACTGCTGGACTGGTTGGCAAAGATGCAGCTGCACAAGATGGTAAAGATGTAGCTGGGCAGGATAGCAAACTTTCTGCTGGACCTGGTGACAGAGATGCAGCTGGACTGGTTGGCAAAGATGCACCTGGACAGGCTGGTAAACTGGTTGGCAGTGGCTGGAGCGAAGTGCTGTCCCTTGCAGACTTGGCAGGAGCTGTAGGCTGTGTAGACATGTCAGAAATTGTAGTTTGCAAAGATCTGGCAGGAAGAGATGAAGTTAACCACTGCTGTACCGAAAGTAAGAAGACTGTGAGCTGAATACAGGTTTCTGCAAGCTGGATGCAAAGTTCTGCTGGCAGGATGCAAGAGTCTGCAGGCAGCTGGAGACAAGGTTCTGCAGATGGCTGTATGCAAAGTTCATCAGGCGGCTGGGTGCAACAGTCTGCAGGAGGCTGGATGAGAGGTTCTGCAAGCGGCTGAATGAGAGGTTCTGCAGGCGGCTGGATGAGAGGTTCTGCAGGCGGCTGGATGAGAGGTTCTGCAGGCGGCTGGATGAGAGGTGCTGCAGGCGGCTGGATGAGAGGTTCTGCAGGCGGCTGGATGAGAGGTTCTGCAGGCGGCTGGAAGCAAGAGTCTGCAGGCGGCTGGAAGCAAGAGTCTGCAGGCGGCTGGAGACAAGGTTCTGCAGATGGCTGTATGCAAAGTTCATCAGGAGGCTGGGTGCAACAGTCTGCAGGAGGCTGGATGAGAGGTTCTGCAGGAGGCTGGATGCGAGGTTCTGCAGGTGGCTGGATGAAAGGTTCTGCAGGTGGCTGGATGAAAGGTTCTGCAGGTGGCTGGATGAAAGGTTCTGCAGGTGGCTGGATGAAAGGTTCTGCAGGCGGCTGGATGAAAGGTTCTGCAGGCGGCTGGGTGCAAGAGTCTGCAGGCGGCTGGGTGCAAGAGTCTGCAGGCGGCTGGGTGCAAGAGTCTGCAGGCGGCTGGGTGCAAGAGTCTGCAGGCGGCTGGGTGCAAGAGTCTGCAGGCGGCTGGGTGCAAGAGTCTGCAGGCGGCTGGGTGCAAGAGTCTGCAGGCGGCTGGGTGCAAGAGTCTGCAGGCGGCTGGGTGCAAGAGTCTGCAGGCGGCTGGGTGAGAGGTTCTGCAGCAGGCTGGATGAGAGGTTCTGCAGCAGGCTGGATGAGAGGTTCTGCAGCAGGCTGGATGAGAGGTTCTGCAGCAGGCTGGATGAGAGGTTCTGCAGCAGGCTGGAGGCAAGAGTCTGCAGGCTTTTGTGTCAAAGTTTGTAAGGTGATTCCACCTGGATCTGGTGCAACAGGTAGTAAATGGTGAATAGATGAGGTTGAAAAGTATTTCCGTTTATTCTTTGCTTTCTTGACGGTTTTCAAAGCGAGAACAGGCTCTTGGTATGTAACTGGATACTGCTTTAACCAAGGTGTAGATCTTTTTGCAGTCTGAAGGGGAACTGATTTGTGATTAGAAGCAGGTTTAACCTTAGCCACTGAGCACTGTGTGAGCTGGTCATTAGAAAGATTAGCAGAAGGAAAGTAAGTGGACAGAACTCTCTCCCATGCATCAATTAAAGGAGAAACAGACCTTTGCATGCACACACCCAAATCAACCAAAGTTTTTGCAGATTTTATACATGCGGAAACAAATTGTTCATCTTTCTGAGCATAATAGCTAATAAAAGACCTCCAATCATCATTCAAATCATTAAACAGACACTCAATCTCCCATTTTCCAAACGGAGGGTCCCAGTCACTTTTAATGGGAGCAGATAGATTACTCTGAACATAGCTTAAAGGGTTAATTGGCTTAATCTGTTGATTAGGCTGGTAATAGGTTGTTATAGCTGGATTTTTTGCTACCAAAAGACTTTGCAGAATCTGCAGCAGGGCTTGTACATCAGACACTGAAAAAATATTTTGCTGCACAAAATAATTAATTTGTGAAATTAATTGCTGCAATTCATCATAAGAGTAATCTAAAAACTCTTTATAGCAGTGTTTTCTATCCTCCTCTGCAAATATGGCAAAGTAATCTATATCCTGCGGAGTCCAGTTTAACCCCATGGCTGGAACAAATGAACCTTCAGTATTTCCTAGTGACTGTTTTGGCTAGTTCATTCTGTAACGAGCAGTGCATGCAGATTTGCACTGAATGCAGAATGTCACTTAATGTAGAAATACTGAAGACCAAACCAGGGATAAGGTGAAATAAAGTAATGATTTATTTACAAGGGCAGGATATATACACACACAAGTGATGCTGCAATTGGTGAATGACATAAATACAAGTGAACTGTACAAGTAGCAAAATGATTGCAAACTGGCAATACGGTTGCAGGCAAATGTCTTACGATCAGACATACACAAACCAAATATAATATATACAGTGTGCACACAGTGAACCCCGGACCCTGTCTAAGCTAACTAACTAATATATATACACAGGATAATATACAATCAAGCGCAGGACATATGCAGCAGGCAATAGGTTAGTCAACAAGCCGAGATCAGATACCAGGACATCAAGCAATACAATCAGTGAGCAGAAGAATAGTCAGACAAAGCCAATATCATACACCAGGGAGTCAAACAATCAGGTAACAGGCAGACAGGTTACAGGTAACAGGAAACAGGTATCAGGAAGCAGGTAACAGGAGCAATGACCAGAACACAGGCTCTAGGGCTATCCACATCAATGAACTAGCAACAGTGTTCTGTTGTAGCTGGACTTATATACTCTGCAGGATGGTCATGTGACCTCTTCCAAGGCTGCAGAGACACAGTTCTTGAATACAGAGACCTCTGCTGGTGGGCAGAGGGAACTTCAGGAGGAATGTAAAATGTTCTTGAAATGAGGGGACATCTGCTGGTGAACAGAGGAAGTCCATACAGTTCACAAACGTCACCAGCAGGAACAGGTCGTGACACCTATCTTATTTGTTAACCAGGTAACCAGGGACTACCTGTATTTTGCTAGTATTTGGATCCACCCACAACATGCCATGGCCATGCCCACTTTTTGCTGCATCATCTTTGCATGCTGCTTTCTTCAGTGTCTGAGCCATGCACATTTTACGCTGCAGCGCACTTCGCGCAGGGACATGGGGGTGGGGTGGCTAGTGGGGGGGCAGGCCTGATGATGCGTGAGGGACCCCAAAATTTCTGATGGCGGCCCTGACTCCAGGACTAAGCTTGCTGGGGAACCTAGGTTTCTTTTTTTACTTTTATCCTTTTCTCTTCTCTTCTTGTCCTTCATCTTTTTTTTCCCTTCTTTCCGTTTCATTCTTTTTGTGATACAGGTGTTAGTATAATATTGGAGGCAAACTATAAAATTACATGCATCCCCAATGTGGAGAGTGTTGTGATGAAGCCTATTTTCTTATGTTGGGCATCATGCAGCTATGACTGATGGTCTGTAAAGACAACAAAAAAATTGTACAGCAAGCTGTGAGACACAAAGGGGAGAGAACTCTCCACTAGCTACAAACAACTGGGAAAAAGGGAAAAAAAAGTGCAGATGGGGTTTAAAATCCCTTTTGGGTTTTTATTGATCAATTTTATCCCCATTACATATGGGCACCACCACCACCATTAAAAAAATCAGCTATGTGTAAATTTTAGGCGAGGGTTCTCCCCATATTTATAGCCGCAATTTGCAGTGTGGTTGCTGCCCCAGTGCATGACATGTTAGCAGGCAAGTCCCTTGTCCCCTGTTAGGCAAGGGGAGGTATTAAGGGTTAAGTTACCACCTACAGTTGGCCATTAGAGATGGCCCCAACGGTTCGCCAGCGAACTTCGGTGGTTCGCATTCGCAGTGAACCAGGAACTTTTTTTCAAAAAAGTTTGGTTGACATTTTCCTATAGACTTTAATGCCCGCCGACTTTAGCGGTTAATAGCAAAGTTCCCTTACATAGTAAAAACACCAAGGGTATGTAGAGGAGAGCAGTGACTACAAGAGGAAAAACATATTTTCAAAAAGACCTTATCGTTTTTGAGAAGATTAATTTTAAAATTTCAATGCAAAATCTCCTTCTGACAGTGGGAAAATATACCCCCGCCGACTTTAACGGTTAATAGCAAAGCCCCTTTGAAAGCTAGAAACACCAAAATTGCTGGGAATGTTCAGAAGAACAGTGGGAACAAGAGGAAAAAACATTTTTCAAAAAGACCTTATACTTTTTGAGAAAATCAATTTTAAAGTTTCAAAGAAAAAAGAGTCGATTTAGTAAAAAGATCCGGCTCATACATGAGCCGTTAGTATAGAAGAGAATGCGTCCTGAGCAGGACTTGAAGCTGCCGGCTCCGCTGTCTCTCCCCACCTGCCTGCACCTGTCAACCCCCATCTAGGCTGGCGCACTAGGTGCCAGCCTAGGTGAGGGTGACAGGTGAAGGCAGATGGGGAAAGGCAGTGGAGCCGGCAGCTATGCGTCCCAAAGGACGCATTCTCTGCTATGTGGGGGGCGTCGGAGATCTTCAATTAAGAAAATTAAACTTTTTTCATGGTTGTGTTTTTATTTCATTTAACCCTTTGTACCCCTATACTCATTTCTCCTGGGAGGGGAGTGGTCATCTGGGGTCCCCTTCTTAAAGGGGACTCCCAGATGCCACCATGAACCCCCCCCCCCCCAGGGAGTCGTTGCCCCCACCTCCTCCTGGAGCACCGGAGGTGGGGGAAGAGACCCTTGCCCATGGATTGGACAAGGCCTCCGGGGGGGGGGGAGGGAGGGGAAGGCTTGGCCGCCCCTCCCCCCCGGAGCCCCCCCCCCCCCCCCCCCCCCCATACGTGGACCATGCGGGCTGGTACAGCTCAGGGTTCGAAGCCCCAGTCGGCTGGGGCTCCACATTCTGGCTATCCCAGCCTGCATGGGGACAAGGGGTTACAGAGGCTCGGGAGGGGGGAACCCCACGTCATTGTTTTCCAGATTTCCCACACTCCGTGGTAATATAAATATATATATATATATATATATATATATATATATATATATATATATATATATAATTTTTATTTTTTTAAAGGACTTACAAGGCCACAAGTATGAAAAAAGTTAAATACCATTTCATAATCCAGATCCATGGAGGACGCCATCCACGCCCTCTCATTCATTCCGCCATGGCACCCGCAGTAATACCGGCCCCGGTCGGGTCCCGACCCCTCCGAACTGGTCGGGTTCTCATTCCCCCCTCAATATGGTCGACTGGGGCTTCGCACCCTGATCTATACCAGCCTGCATGGTCCACGGTATGGAGGGGCTCCGGGGAAGAGGGGCGGCCAAGCCTTCTCCTCCCCCGAGTCCTTGTCCAATCCATGGACAAGGGGCTCTTCCCCACCTCCGGTGCCCCAGGAGGAGGTGACGACTCCCGGGGGGGGGGGGGGGGGGTTCATGGTGGCATCTGGGAGTCTCCTTTAAGAAGACACCAGATGCCCACTCCCCTCCCAGGAGAAATGAGTATAGGGGTACAAAGGATGTCTCTGAGAATTCAGAAGCCAGTGAAAATGCCTTGGTCCATATGCAATTTACTTTTTCTCCTAGGTGATAATTCTTCATCTTCTATTTAAAATAACTTTTCAGCACTTTGCAACTGAAAAAGTATTAAAAAGTAGGTGAAAAAGTACTAACAAAATTTTTTAGAGTATTTTTTTGCCTGTTGGTTGTTTAAAAATAATTTTATTGACAATTTTGAAAATATCACCCAGGAGAAAACGGAGGAGAAAATGTTAATTGGGCTCTGGTCTCTCAGAATTCCCTAGAAGGAGAATTTTGCATAGTTTAACAACCTAGGCTAAGCATCACCAGAAGGATGGGGTTATATACAGAGATGTTGTGCTGAAACCAGGATACGTATTATTATTAATTAGTATTTACATAGTGCTGATGACATCTTCCGCAGCGCTGTACAGAGAATACAGTCTTGTCACTTAACTGTCCCTCAGAGGGGGCTCCCAATCTAATCCATACAATAGAATCCAAGTATTTTATCTGTACTGTATGTTTTTGGGATGGGGAGGAAACCAGAGTGCCCAGAGGAATCTCACGCAGACACGGGGAGAACATAGAAACTCTGTGCAGATAGTGCCCTAGCTGGGTTTCAAACCAGGGACCCAACGCTGCAAGGAGATAGTGCTAACCACTTTGCCATCGTGCTGCCCATAATAAATGTAAGCTTGGGTATGCTGAATAATTTATTGCATTCTACTCTCCCACTACAGTGCCTCTTTAAGAGCCTGTTCTATTATTCTACATTATAATGTAGCTCACAATGCATCTGGTCACACCAGGTCACAAAACTGAATTAAAACCAAGTAATAAAGTTCACGTTAGTATAATGTGTGATCTCACGCTGTAAATAGGCCCTAATACGTAGTTCAAGAAGTTTCCTTTCATTTAAAATAACATTTTCTAGACTAAACTAAACGTGTTAAACTAAATAAACACATATTTGAAGTAACATATATTGACATATTTGTAGTTGCTTAGCAATCAACAAAACATTGAGGCCGGTTCTACACAATTTTTTTTGCGTTGCAGTGGGGATGCAATGCTCCCACCACATCCGTAAAGCAAAAAATGACAAACCTATGTTCCTGCAGTAGAGTAAGCCTGCAGGGTCATATGCATAGCAAATCAACCCCCTTGCCCCCCCCACCTCGCTCGATGTCCTTCCTGGGCAGGAAGTATGTCACTGGGAGTCCCGCGCCTTGACGTTAAAAATTCAGGAATCCTTCTGGAGTCCTGGACCCTGTTGGTGGTGGCGGAGAAGGCAGTCAAGCGGCCTGCAGGCAGAGATGCTGTATGGGGACTGACTTAGTCATGTGGCAGGCAGTCACGCGGCGTGCAGACAGAGATGCTGTGTGCGGGGACTGACTTAGTCTTCGGGCGGGCAGTAGCCCTCCGGGATCCATGCCTCATTCATTTTTATAAAGGTGAGGTACTGAACACTTTGACTTAGCCGACTTCTCTTCTCAGTGACAATGCCTCCAGCTGCGCTGAAGGTCCTTTCTGACAGGACGCTTGAGGCAGGGCAAGACTGAAGTTGGATGGCAAATTGGGACAGCTCTGGCCACAGGTCAAGCCTGTGCACCCAGTAGTCCAGGGGTTCATCGCTGCTCACAGTGTCTACATCCACACTTAAGGTCAGGTAGTCGGCTACCTGCCGGTCGAGGCATTTGTGGAGGGTGGATCCGGAAGCGCTAAGGCGAGGCGTTGGACTAAAGAATATCCGCATGTCCAACATCACCATGAAATAGCTGGAGCGTCCCGTCCTTGCCTGCGTGGACATGAGAAGGATTACTGGCAGTGGTACCTTTATTGCGTTGTGCTGTGACATCACCCTTAAACGCATTGTAAAGCATAGTTGCCAGCTTGTTCTGCAAGTGCTGCATCCTTTCTGCCTTCTGGTGATTTGGAAACATCTCCGCCACTTTGTGCCTATACCGAGGGTCTAGTAGCGTGGCCACCCAGTACAGCTCATTCCCCTTGAGTTTTGGATGCAGACGTACTATCCATCTCCTCTTGCTCTTCCTCAGTGATGGCAGCTAAGCTCTCCTCCTCCCCCCAGCCACGAACAATACCATGGGAAAGTTGGGAAGCACAAGCCCCCTGCGACACCTGCTGCGGTTGTTCTTCCGCCTCATCCTCCTCCTCCAAAACACCTTCCTCTTTATCTGACTCCTCTTCCCCAAACGACTCTTCCTCCTCCTCCTCCCTCTGTGCTGCCACAGGCGTTGCGGAATTATCTGCTTCTGAGAATTGATCCCACAACTCTTCCTCCCATTCCTGTTCACGCGCCTCCACAGCTTGATCCACCACTCTACGCACAGCACACTCCAGAAAGAAGGCATATGGGATCAAGTCGCTGATGGCGCCTTCACTGCAACTCACCAGGCTTGTCACCTCCTCAAACTGGCGCATGGGCCTGCAGGCATTTCACATCAGTGTTCAGTACTTCAGCCAGAACATCCCCATCTCCCCAGACTGTGTCCTACTGCTGTAGCAGGCGGTCAAAGATATGGAGGGTCGAATTCCAGCGAGTCGGGCTATCTCAAATCAAGCGACTCACCGGCAAGTTGTTTCTCTGCTGAATATCGGCAAAGCGTGCCATGGCAGTGTAAGACCGCCTGAAATGCCCACACACCTTCCTGGACTGCTTTAGGACGTCCTGTAAGCCGGGGTACTTAGACACAAATCTCTGAATTCAGAGATTAAGCACATGTGCCATGCAGGGTACATGTGTCAACTTTCCCAAATTCAAAGCCGAAATGAGATTGCTGCTGTTGTCACACACCACGTTGCCGATCTCCAGTTGGTGTGGGAGCAACCAGGAGAGCTGCTCCAGTGTGACTCTCCGCTTTGAGACAAGACATGTCTAAGATGGCGTGACACAGTCGTACCTGGCATGCAGCATAGGCCCTGGGGAGCTGGGGCTGTGTAGCTGGAGAGGAGATCGCAGTACCAGTAGAGTTGCACTGCCACTCAACCCAGGAGGAGGACAACAGTGAAGAGGATGTAGCAGGAGGAGAGGAGGTGGCAGCAGGCCTGCCTGTAAGCCGTGGAGGTGTACTCCCTGCTTTTCAGCGGTTACTAGGTTGACCCAATGGGCTGTGTAAGTAATGTACAGCCCTGACCGTGCTTGGCAGACCAGGCATCCATAGTCAGATGGATCCTTGACCCAACACTGTGTGCCAGAAATGACACCACTTGCCTCTCAACTTCACGGTACAGTTTGGGTATCGCCTTTTTAGAGAAATAGTTGCGGCCTGGTATCTTCCACTGCGGTGTCCCAATGGCCACAAATTTATGGAAGGCCTCAGAGTCCACCAGCTGGTATGGTAACAGCTGGTGAGCTAACAGTTCCGCAAGGCCAGCTGTCAGATGCTGGGCAAGGGGGTGACTGGCAGAAATTGGCTTCTTCCGCTCAAAGATTTCCCTCACAGACACCTGACTGCTGCTGGGCAGATGAGCAGGAACCGCTCAAGGTCAGAGGCAGAGTGGAGGAGGGTGGCTGTGAAGGTGCAAGGGAGAAAGTGGCTGAAGATGCTGCACCTGAAGGAGGAAGAAGAGGAGGAGGGTGGCCTTTCTTTTGTGTGCTGCTTTTCCTCTGGTGCTCTTCCCATTGCAGTTTGTGCCTTTTCTGCATGTGCCTTCGTAAGGCAGTTGTCCCTACGTGGGTGTTGGCCTTTCCACGGCTCATTTTTTGGAGGCAGAGAGAACAGATGGCATTGCTCTGATCTAAGGCAGACACCCTAAAAAATTACCAAACCGCTGAGCCCCCCTGGGGTGATGACACTATGGTGGCATCAGCAGCTGACGTTGAAGGGCATGTTGGCTGGCTAACCATAGGGGGTGATACATGGTGCCGGACACTGTCACCAGCTGTTTCTGACAACAAGCTCCCCCTGCTTCTTTCAGGAACTTGCCTCCTCCTATGCCTCTCTGACTCCCCCTCTGAACTGTCCCCTTGGTCATCTTGTCTCTTAGGATCCTACGTTACATCCGTATCATCCTCCTCCTCATAATCATCCTGCCCAGCTTCACATGCCTCAGACACCTTATAAACTGTACCAACAGCAGGTGCTTCATCATCATCCTCACACCTTACGCCCATGGTTTTGCCTAACTCAGACATATGAGGTGGTGTAACTTGCTTAGCACCTTCATCTTGTTGTAACAGTAGTTGTTGTGAATCATTTAATTCCCCACCAAATAACTCCTGCGAAGTGTCAAATGGAATGGATGTGGTGCTAGTAGTAGCACTGGTGGCTGCGGAAGATGAGGTGTTCTGTGTTAAATGGTCAACCACGTCCTGACAATCTTGGGAGTTGATGGGACGTGACTTCTTCTGAGCACTGTACTTTGGCCCAGGGCCGCACGAAATCACATCAGCACGACCTCGAACAGACCTGCCGGGTGGCCTTCCTCTGGGTCTTCCTCTACCTGTTTTGTCAATATCTGGAGGGGGGGGGGATGAAGTGAAAGGTATGCACTGACTTGACTAATACAATGTGCAGTCACACAGGTGCAGTTAACAGGCATGCACGGAGTGGTATATCACACTGCGTGCGCTCATGTAGGTAGGTGGGTGCACTGAACAGGTAGGTGTATGCAGTGATGGGTATTACAAATGTGCACCTGTCACACACATGTACTGTGAACAAGTACAGTGACTGGTGGTATTAAATAGCACACTGCGTGCGCTCATGTAGGTAGGTGGGTGCACTGAACAACAGGTAGGTATATGCAGTGATGGGTATTACAAATGTGCACCTGTCTCACACACACGTACCGTGAACAGGTACAGTGACTGGTGTTATTAAATAGCACACTGCGTGCGCACGCATAGGTAAGTGGGTGCACTAAACAGGTAGGTATATGCAGTGCTGCTGGGTATTACAAATGTACACCTGACACACACACACACACACACACGCACACACACACGCACACACACACACACACACACACACACACACACACACACACACACACACACACACACACACACACACACACACACACACACACACCGTGAACACGTGCAATGACTGGTGGTATTAACAATGCGTGCTCTTACCTAGGTAGGTAGGTAGGTGGACTAAACCGTGAACATGTGCAGTGATTGGGATTACAAATGTGCAGGTGCCTGACACACACACAGGTAGTAACTGTATATGCCGGGCCTGGCAGTGGCACAGTAGGAATTAAGGGGCCAAAGGCCAGCTGCGACTGACAGGGCTGTATATAGATATAATGCAAGTGGGCCACAAAAAAAAAATAGATCACATTAACAAGATTAGCTCTCAAAAGAGCTGTTGAGGGGTAGCAATAAGAATTAGCAAGGAGCAAACAAGAGCACAACTAAGCTTTCCCTATGAGAGTCTGCAGCAGCTCTCCCTTCTCTAATTACTGCAGGCACACAAGTGAGTCCAATGCCTGACGCTGCCTGCATTTCATAAGGGGGGGGGGAGGGCCTCCAGGAGGGAGTGTAGCCTGATTAGCTACAATGTGCCTGCTGACTGTGATGTAGAGGGTCAAAGTTGACCCTAATGATGTACTATGGGGGCGAACCGAACTTCCGGAAAATTTGCGGTTCTCCGCGACCCCGGAAGTTCGCCAGCGAACCGTTCAGGCCATCTCTACTGGTAAGCCACCATGAATGGGAAATTGAAGCTACAGCTGTAATGTAACCTTTTCTTTCTTACAGTTCTTTAGTAAGTTTATGTTATGTTTCTTAAATGCCAAATAATCTGTTTTGAAAGGCTGACTATTCGTACGGAGTGTAACACAAAAGGTGACATGTTACGGGGAATAATCTAGCAGCTGCAAATCTCCAGTTACAGTTGTTGTGAACGTTATCCATTGTAGCTGCTGATAAATATAAGGATGCATTTCTTCCTGGCTCTTTATGAGCTTTATGAGCCAGTATACAAATTTCGGGAGAGTGGCATCTACTTCACATGTGACAGTTAATAGGCATGAGTATTTAACCACTGCTTGATAGTGCTGTGTATAATTTAGAAAATGTCCTGTATCTTCCAGAGAGGTATTTGCAAAAGACTTAGAGGAACTGTAGTGGAAATAACGTAATGAATAAAAATGCTTATTCTTTTACAATATTCATTAATAAATCATTTAGTAAGTGTGTAGCGTTTGAAAAATCTTTCCTCTCCCTGATTTACTTTCTGAAATTTATCACAGGTGGCAACACCTATAGTTCTGTCAGGTGAACGTTGCGGAATGTTTGTTTACTGAGAGTTCTATGCACAGAGGGAGGTACTGCTTGCTTGGTAACAGCCCTTATTTCCCACAATGCAATGAGGTTCACATACAGTAACTTGTTGGGGCGATGGGCCTGATGTCACACTGTGGGAACATTTTCACCACAGTATAAGCCATACAAATGTCCCTGATGATGTGTTTGAGAAAAGCTAAAGGTTTCTCATGGGATAGGGGTAGCGACTACTGATTGGAATGACGTTCAATCCTGGGTTAAAGTTCCTCTTTAAAAGAGTTGGGTAGATATGATGCCGCCCTTATAAAACAAATGTAATCCTGTTTTAATTTTGTGTAGCTAGCATTTTATTGGTCTGGAGCTATGCAAGACTACTTCATACTATTTATTTAACAAAAGTGGAGCTTTCCTTAAATTCCCAGTACAGGTTTATGAATATTGGGAGTAAAATAACATAACCTGTAATGCAGAGATTTGTGTTTTGTACAGTAACCATTTTTTTTTGTATTTTTCATTGTTTTATTACTTGGCTTACTTGGTTTGCAATGCTGACTTCATGGGCAATGTCTGATACTGCCAGGGCTGGACTGAATAGCATCTATTAGCTAACCAAACACTTCACCCTGTCCCATTATCATATATTGGAAGTAACCAGGGAGGAGCTAGAGGGAAGATCCAACCGTTCTTTCTTGAACGCAGAGCTGACCCTGCCTGCCTCCATTCTGTGCTGCCCAGGAGGTTGGAGGGTGGGTGTGTTCATGTGACGATTCTATGCAGTGTAAGGAACTCCCATTCTGCTGGCAGAACGGGGCTCTCTGGGCCAAAGGGGCTCACCTGGGGCTTTCATTTAACTTCTATATTAGCTCTTTGTTGGTGCGATGCTGGTAATGATCAGTTCTATGTCAGATTTGACAATCTATACTCCTTTCTTGCTTAAAGTGTACCTGAGGCAATATGTGACATGAGATGAACATGTTATGTACAGTACAAAAACATGTTAATAACAGGCTTTTTTCTTCTATTTTGCTGCCTGAAAGAGTTAATTTCTAGGCAAGGAAGTGACAGTGTCTGTCTTGTCGGTACCTTGTTGGGAATATAGTAAACACTGATAAGCAAATTACAGCCATAAAAGTTTTCCTGGCAAAATACAACTACTGAGAGCAGGTAGAGATTAAATTCATGAACTATTGACCTTTTTCTAACTTTGGGACACTTAATAGGCTGCCACTGCTTAGAGACAGTAAAACATTCAACCTACTTTGTAAATGTTTATAAAAGAATACATATAAAAGAAAACCCTGGGATACTTAAGTCATTTTTAGGAGTAGGAGGATAAATAGAATTGTTTATTTCATCAGTGTATTTTCCTCCCGGGTTCACTTTAACCCTCTCCGACACTGTGGCTGACCTAGGCAGGTGTTGGGGCTTTATATTTTGATCGAAGTCCTGCCCTGGCTTATATGAGGTGCGTAAAAAGATATTTACTAAATGTAGACTGATAGCTTGCCAATTTAACTAAAAATAAAGCCCTAAGAAATGGAACAGCAAGCCAACCAAGAAATAATCAAGTAAAAATAAGTGGGAGGTGTAGCATCTTAAAATAAGTCCTTGTGTTAATTAGGAATGTGAATGCCAGTCTATGCATAGTTTAATTAGCAGGATGCATTACTGTACTTCACTGCTTAAATGAATATTAATAGAAGTGTGCTGCAGAAATGTTACAGATGAAATTCTTGCTTTATAATTGTATTTCTGTGAATATCAGATGTTGCCCGGCCACACTGCTAGGAATGTGTAATATGCATTGTCCTACGAACAGAATATCTACATTATGGAGGGTGGCCAAAATAATGGAACAGCTCTCTACAAAACATGTTAATAACCAGGCTGTTTTACTTGTTTTATTTTGCTTCGTGAAAAAGATAACTTTTAGGTATGCAAGTGACAGCTTCTGTCTTGTCTGTACCTTCTCATGAATGTAGTCAACATCACTGATAAGCAAAATACAGACATAAGTTTTCCAGGTAGAATACAACTTCTGAGAGCAGGGCAAGCTATAAAAAGGTCAACAGTTCATGTATTTTCATTTAGGGACATTTAATAGGCTGCCACTGAGCAGAGACAACAAAACATTCAATCTACTTTGTAAATGTTTAAATATAAAATAAAACCATGGGATATCTAAAAAAGGGTAATTTTTTTAGGAGTAAGAGGATAAATACAATTGTTTATCTCATCAGTTTATTTTCACCTCGGGTTCACTTTAAGCCCACCTTTAGTATATTTACATAAAATACTTAATCAGAAATAAGGCCACCAATAGGCCTCCTGTAGAGCTGCCATATACATCTTGAACAATACATTGGGTGGTATTGCATCTTTAAGAAATAGGTTTGGTCCTCTTAGGATTGAAAAGGGTACAAATATATTTTACTCTTTGCTCTCTAACCTCCCTGGTGTTTCTGACTATTTGAAGTTATTCTGATTCTGGTTATGATTTAGGGTCTAAAAGCCATGCAATTTTTTTCTCAAGCTTTTAGACTCTAAAAACAAGAAAACAACAACAACAAAGTACCACAGAGAGATCTGCAGCAGCTCCTGCAAATAACTCACTCAGGCTCAGGATTAGTGATGATCGAACACCTAAGTGTTCGGCATCGGGAAGGTTCGGGTGACGTCATTCAGCCCGCCTGCCCCCTCCCGCCACCAGGGGGTGCCCGCCTACCCCCCCTGTGCCATGATACAGCGGGTGGGCGGGGGCGGGGGTGGAGGGGCCGGCCGGCTCTCGGGAGGACCGGCACCCCCTGGTGGCGGGAGGGGGCAGGCGGGCTGAATGACGTCACCCGAACCTTCCCGATGCCAAACACTTAGGTGTTCGATCATCACTACTCAGGATTACTGCTCTAAACTGTGGACTTCCATCCTGAGCCTGACTTTGGATTACTGCGGAGGTTAATTACCATGCTACGTGTAGTGCTGGCACAGAAAAGAAAAGTAAACAAAATTATGTTTACAACGCATTTTTTTCTTTACCAATTACAAGACAAAGGCAATTTAATTTTGAAGGAATACGGTTTTTGAACAATATGCCAACAGTTTGTTATGTAGATGTTATTTATATCACATCACTACAGCTGGGAAATGCTGCAGCCCCAGTAACAGCTGTAGATCGAAAGAAAGTGGGAAAAAAAACCTGATAATATAAGGTTGTCTGATTCTCAGAGCTGTTAATTATAGTTCTTAGGATTAACTAAAACATTATAATGCACATGGAGAAAACCCACATGCTGATTTATTACATAAATATGTATGCTTTGGGGGAGTTCAGCAAATGTTGCTTTAAGTCTTGGAATAAGACTAATTTCTGGTGAGAGATGCCCAGTTGTTTATTTGCGTATAGCTAACCTAATTTCGAACCTTTGTGACCTCTCCTGGCAAGACGTTGTGACTAAAAACCTGGGCGTTACTCCCAATGGAAGCTATTAAAGTCACGTTTCAATTGTTTCAGTGGATTGTGCAATAAGCAGGCCGAATTGCTAGGGGCCTTGCTGACTGACAAAAACAAATTATCTTTTGTTGGATGGTGGGGCAGGGTTAGGCCCAAGAGAAATGCAAAAACTGAATTTTACCTGCAAGTAATCCGCTATGTGTGAACTGGGGCCAGTACACTGGTATAATAAATGGGAACAACCATGCCAAATGCAGATTTTGCAGATGGCTACCATCTGATGTGGCCTGACATTTCAGAACGTTGTATCATGCAGACTCATGCTATGATTATTAATACCCGTTTTTAGCATCTGGTACACACACACAAACTAATCATTAGTATGCATGCTGGAGGACACTATTGCATTACACAAATCAGGAGTTCAATTATATTATTTTCCATGCAACCATGATTCTGTTAAATATATTTTAGTTATATTGTTAACGGTCTTACATCACTTTTGGTCTTTCTGACTTTGTACAGTCATTATTTGAACTGACGGTTTTTGTTAACATTATTGTGCATCGTTACTGTTCTTTAGTAAATGAATGTAAATAATGGTGGTGTGTCAAAGCTTTAAAACAATAAGCTAGCATACTTTAGTGTAAGTGTGGTGAAAATGGTTTAAAATTAGTTCATGATTAAAAGAGTGAGATACTAGCTTAAAGAGGAACTCCAGCCTAAACAAACATACTGTCATTAAGTTACATAAGTTATGTTAATTAAAATAGATAGGTAATCTAATCTCTTACCCACCCTGTTTTAAAAGAACAGGCAAATGTTTGATTCCATGATGGCAGCCATCTTTTTGGTTGAAAGGAGATAACAGGGGAGCATGAGACACAGTTCCAACTGTCCTGTGTGCTGATCACCCCTTTCCAGTTGCTAGGCAATGTGAATAACAACATAGGAAATCCCATCATGCTCTGCAAAGCATCAGGGAAAAAAGCCCAGGCTTTTTTTCTTTGATGGGTGGAGCTTAGGCAAAAATGTAGCTAAAAATGATGCTTTGGTAAGAAAAACAAAGTTATGATGCTGTGAAACTGTTAAAGAAACACCAAGCCTTTTCAGTTCTGCTGAGTAGATTTTTAGTCCGGAGGTTTACTATAACTGGTTTTAGCTGTTGTAAAGTGAACCTGAGGTGAGAGTGATATGGAGGCTGCCAAATGTATTTCCTTTTGTTTAACAATACCATTTGCCTGGCAGCCCTGCTGATCTAAATGGCTGTAGTAATATCTGAATTGCACCATAAATAAGCATGCAGCTAATCTTGTCAGTTCTGACAATATTGTCAGAAACATCTGATCTGCTGCATGCTTGTTCAGGGGCTATGGCTGAAAGTATTAGAGGCAGAGGATCAGCAGGATCGCTAGGCAACTGTTATTTCCTAAAAGGAAATAAATATGGCAGCCTCCATATCATTCACTTCGGGTTCACTTGAAACCATTGATCTGTGACCTGCATTGTGTACACTATCAAACTGTTCTGTACTCCATAACCAGTATGGGCACAAACTAGACCAAAAACAAGAGTAAGAAGAGGTTTTATGAGACAACTTCAGTAATGTGTTTTGTTGCTATATACGTGGTTGTGTCAATGTGCGGCTCAAGATGGCGTGGCATGGAGCAGTAGATGGTAAGTAGCAGAACAATAGCAATAACCTGTGCTTGAATGATTTGATCTGGCACGCCAAATCTCCTGCCAACACATCGAACATGTATCAAAGAATATAAAAACATACAAGGATCATAGCATAACATGCTTTGCTAAGCAAGCTGCTGCTGCACTCTGAGTCACACTTACACAGCTCAGACTGTGCAAGTGATGTCATCAGACGTGTGGAGCAAGCACGTCTGATGAAATCATACTACGCAACCGGCCAGGAAAGTAGTAGCATGCAGAACTTTGAACTTCTACTGCCGCACGGACACCGGGAGTGAGAGATAGCAGTGGATCACTGTGTGACGCTAAGAGGAGGGGCGGACATCAAATTGTGGAGACATTGGGATTCGTTGAGACCAAGTCTGTGCTGTTTAAGTGTGACTCAGAGCGCAGCAGCGGCTTGCTTAGCAAAGCATGTTATGCTATGATCCTTGTTTGTTTGTATACTCTTTGAACTAATAAACCGGATTCTGAGAGTGAGGCCGCCGTGCCATTTGTGGGGAAAAATTTGATACAGCTTCAAAAAGTGCATTTACCACCGATGACAAGAGGTGGATTGCATCTGGTGAGGAGTGTGATCACTGGTTTTGGAAGCACGGAGTGTCACGAGCACATTGTAAGGATTGCCTGTGTTGTTTTTAACTTTCGTCCCAAATTATGAGACAGTATTATGCTATGGAGGATTAAATCTTTTGCAGGTTCTCATACAGAGTGGAGTGTGCAGTATATAAGAAATTTACGTTATACAATAAAGAACCTGATTAAGTCTCCAGCTGCTGTAGGGGTATGGACCTTAAAGGACACCTGAAGTGAGAGGGATATGGAGTCTGCCATATTTATGTCTTTTTAAACAATACCAGTTGCCTGTCTGTCCTGCCGATCTTCTGCCTCGAATACTTTTAGCCATAGACCCTGAACAAGCATGCAGCAGATCAGGTGTTTCTGACATTTTTGTCAAGTCCGATTGTTTGTGATGTTATTCAGACACCACTGCAGCCAAATAAACCAAGAGCGGCTTGGCAACTTGGATCCTTTAAAATGAAATAAACATGGCAGCCTCCATATACTTCTTGCTTCAGGTTTCTTTTAACCACTTATATATAGAAGGGGGGGGGGGTATTCCAGGAGTAGTCCAGTGCTTTAGTCTGGCATATATGGACATGTTTTCTTCCTGTGACATAATTCTCCTCACTAGTAATTACTGGCCTGAGACATGCATTGTGCTTCTAGTCCCAAGAGAGATAAGTGTTGTTTTGTTTGTTTAAGAAGAAATTTGTTTCTAATACTGAACTTACCTTATTATGTGTTAAGCCTTATCTACACGCGTAGATGAGGCAGTGATGTGGCTTATCAATCGAGCCGCTGAGGGGACAATGGCAGGGAATCGAGCGGAAGATGAGCGGCGCCAGGCGGTGACGAGGGCGAAACGAATCCGACGCGCAAGCAGGGACGCGGCGGGTACGCGCGGGGATGCGGAAGAGGCTAATTGAGCCGCCGGATCGCCTCCACATCTCCCCGTGTAGACGGGGCTTAAAGGATACCACAACTGAAATGTGACATAATGAGATAGACATGTGTATGTACAGTGCCTAGCACACAGATAACTATGCTGTGTTCCTTTTTTTCTTTTTCTGCCTGAAAGAGTTAAATATCAGGCATGTAAGTGGCTGACTCAGTCCTGACTCAGACAGGAAGTGACTACAGTGTGACCCTCACTGATAAGAAATTCCAACTATAAAACATTTTCCTAGCAGAAATTGGCTTCTGAGAGCAGTAAAGAGATAAAAAACGGGAATTTCTTATCAGTGAGGGTCACACTGTAGTCACTTCCTGTCTGAGTCAGGACTGAGTCAGCCACTTACATACCTGATATTTAACTCTTTCAGGCAGAGAAAGAAAAAAAGGAACACAGCATAGTTATCTGTGTGCTAGGCACTGTACATACACATGTCTATCTCATTATGCCACATTTCAGTTGTGGTATCCTTTAAGAGCGCATGGGCCACTTCTGCAAAATCCTGTTGAGTAGTGTTTCCATTAAGTAAATAATATTTTCGTTTTCTTTTGCTCATTCTAAACCTGCTGCCTAAAAATCCATAAACGAGCTTCAGAAGAGCCACAGGACAAACTGGAGAGAAAACCTTGTGTCTCTCACAGCTACCATCTGCCACCTCTGTTTACTCAATGCTTGCCAGTGGCTCATGAGAATGAATCTTAGTCTGTCTAGTTACAAGTTCAAAGAGCAATGTCATTTCACACCTTCTACTTCTTTCATTTTGATTTTTTTTTCCTGTTTTCCTTGCATAGAGAGATTTTCAGATTTTAGCAAGTGTAAAACTGTTAACAAGCTGTATTGATGTCAGCACAAGACAGTCCATAGTGTGTTTCAGGCAGTCACAGCAGGTGGATGAAGCAAATTACTGTGTTCTCCTGTCTTTCATATGTCTGTCTGAGTTTATTTTGCCCACAGGGAGATTGCAGATTGCTGTTTGTAGAATGGGGTAAGATGAAGAAGCATGGTGCATGAACTTCAGACACTGGGCAAATCTTTCATTGTTAAATAACACTGAGATAAATGCATTTTAATTTTGCAGTCCGCAAAATTTGAATTTAAGATTGTTAGTGCAAAAAAAATGTATTTTTTTTTTAGAGATGGGAAGTAAAGATAAGGAACAATTTAAAGAGAACCAGAGACGAAGCACCCTCATGTATTTTATTACATTTATCAGTGGGAACATGACAGTAAACACCTACCCTGCTTTTAGTTTTATTCTTCTCAGTCTAATCTATCTGTTATCAACTGTGATAAGAATCCACCGACTATTCAGTCGAGGTTTGACCTGGAATCATTATAGCTGAGTCACTCTTCTGTGGAGTATTTTCAAGCCCAAGCCTTTCCCTCCTGGCTCAAATTTCATGCTTTACATACTGAGAGCTGTGATGACATGGGAGGGGCTGCTGCTGCAGGAAAAATCTCTGTCTAACAGACAAGTGTGGCTGTGTGATCTGTGTGCTCTGTCTGTGCAGCCTGTCATCATTATTATCTACTGTATGCAGTTTCATTACTATGAGAGACACTTCCTACAGGCAGCCACAAAGCATACCAGAATATGAAGTTGAAAGCACACAGATGAAAGCCTACAGCAGCCCTGCTTGTCTATAGTCTCATATAGCCTAGACAGCACATCCAGAACACCTCATAACCTGGAAGCAGAAGGAATATGAGCCGGCGGCCATATTGGATATTTCCTGGAGCAATAATGGATAAAAAGCACTCAAAAAGGCACACCAGAGTGGCGAAATTATCGGGTAGAGCATTTATTCTTTACAAGCTATCAACTGATATGTTTATTTTGTGTGAATCGTTCATCTCTGGTTCCCTTTAATGTGTGTTAAAGGAACCCAAGATATGAACCTATTGAGCTTGATTCAATAAGACAAATACCATGCCTCATCAAAATTAGCATGCCTTATCAAAGTTCACACCTTGTCAGAGTAGCATAGCGAGCACTACGAACCTACAGGGGCTCAGGGCAGGACGAGTGGAGCTCTCGTCATTGCCAATTAGCAGACATAAGTTCACTGTGCTACTCTGATGAGGCGTGTTAACTTTGATAAGGCGTGCTATTTGTCTTAGTGAATTGAGGCCATGGAGGCTGCCATATTTGTTTCCTTTTTAACAATATTAGTTGCCTGGCATCCTCCTGATCTTTCTGGTCAATAATGTCTAAATCAAACGCCTGAAATAAGCACGCAACAATAATTACAAGCCCTAATTTGCAAAAAATAACAGTAAGGCCAGATCCACACTATAAGCGCTTTTGTGAGCGCTTTCACTTGATTAGCGTTTGCTGAGTGCTTGTTAAAAAATTGCTCCCATTCACTTTCATTAAAATCGCGGTAAAAATTGCTGTGAACGTGTATGTTTTTTGCATATGCATTCGCGGCAATCTCATTGATTTTTACTACGATTTTAATGAAGGTGAAAGGGAGCATTTTTTTTTTTAACAAGCGCTAATTAAACGCAATTGCTCAAAAAAGCGCTTATAGTGTGGATCTGGCCTTATACACCCTCATGACATACATATATAAAAAGCTTATTCCCTAACGTAACAATTTGTATATTCTCTTTTAAATTCTGTCACTTTGTTGTTTTGTTTTTTTATACTTTTTTTTTATTTTTATAACTTTTTTTTGTGTGGGATATTATAGTGTAGTGCACTATTGTATTTGTCCACTAGATTGTACCATCCTGCTTAGAAAGCTGAATTACAGCTTTCTAGGCAAAAAAAGTAAGTTAGGTTTTTTTTTTTATTATTGTTGTTCAATTAATAATCTCTGCTGTTCGTTACAGCAGAGATTTATAAATCCAGCATTTAAATTGGCTTTTGGAAAATATGTACCCATTCACCAATCTGTCCTGTAACTGCCGGAGACAAGGGCGAGAGCAGGTGCACGCACCACGCATTAGATGGCAGAGACGATTATCTATGCCCCTGGGGTGGTAAGGCTGCATTTCCACTTGTGCGGTGCGAATCGCCGCGGTAAAAATTCGCATGCGGATGCGAATTTTGCATGCGGGTCTATGCGAATTTTCATGAGAATTCGCATGAAAATTTGCATGGATAACGATGTATGCGAATTTAACCATGGCAGTGCTGGTGTGCTTTTCCATTTTCTATGCGAATTTTCATCCGAATTCGCATGAAAATTCGCATGCACAAAACTCATGCGAATTTCCTATTAAATACATTGTATGCGATTCGCATAGCGGTATGCGATCTGCGAATTCTGATGGCTCTGCCATGCGAATTTTTTCTGCACAGAAAAACGCAAAGGAATCCTGACAAGTGGAAACAGTCCCATTCACTTGTATTGCTATGCGAATTTGCATGCGAAAAACGCATGCGAGTTTGCGATAGTGGAAATGGGCCCTAAGTGAAGTCTACATGGGCATATACATACCACCGCAATTGCGGTAACTTGTTAAGAGCTGCAATTCTAATATGAAAACAATATAGCAGTCATGGTCGTGTGGGGTAGAATCTGATTCATTCAGCTCCCATGGGAGTTAATAAATTACCATTGCAACTTTTCAGCACTAGGTTATAGGGAGTTTTTGTTCAAAGGGACACAAGGGATTTTGCATTCGAATAAATTTTTAGGAAAGCAGCTGCTACATTCAGCTATAACTACTGTTCGACTGCCTTATTTGCATAGATAAAAACCCTGATTTATTAGCTCTTGTAGAAAAAAAAAAAAATATATATATATATATATTTATATTTATTTATTTTTATATATATACACACAGTAAATACAGGCATCATTTACAAAGGATAGTAGTAGACAGTAAAGGGAAAAAGTATCCAGGAGCAACTCACTTGAATAATAAAACTTCTCCATCTTTAATCAAACATTTTCTTAAAAGAACAGCAGGCAGCATAAAAAACACTTACACTTATCAACTTCCAGAAACACATCGGTATCAGCTAGCTTGCAGGTATTAAGCAGGTGCGGAGATCAACAGGTCTTGAATTCGCCTTCAATTCCAGGGCCTACTGCGCATTCTTAAAGTGCAGAATGCTCCCGGTGATGGGAGCGGGACAGGGGAGCACCGACTGGCCCAGACTGACAGACTTTTGCAGGGCCAGTAGCGGGCGAACGGGTAGTCAGAATAGGATGGCGTGAGAGCAATCAGGCCGGAGGGGGCTGGAGGAAGTCCCAGGTATGTATATTTTATTCCTGTGGCCCCATCTCAGGTACGTTTTAAAAACACGCTGTTTGATGGCAATCACTGCAGCCATTGTCTAGATAATATCAGGGCACAGTGATGGCTGTCGAATGGTTAGTGAATCTGCAGTGTGTAATTATGCCATCACATATAGTCATGCTTGTGGGCACTTATTTTACAAAAATATTTAAAACTTAATTTTTCTGGTATCACAGCTGATTACCAAGGGTCGATGCTCATCACTACTTCATAATCAGGTCATACTGTATGTGTCTTTTTTATAACATAACAAGCAAATTAATTTATTCTTCCCTTCTATTTCCTCTTTCAAAGGCACAGGAAGTAGACTGATAAGAGCAATGTTTCTTATCTACATTAAAATACAAAGGGCTTGATTCACAAACCCGTGCTAACTGTTAGCACGGGAGTGCTAAACAGTTAGCACACAGTGCCGCACATGGACTTTTTCACGTGCAAAGTCCTGTGGACTTTTGCACGCGATAACGCTGACTTTTGCACGCGATTGCGGGACTTTGCACGTGAAAAAGTCTGTGTGCGGCACTTCGCGTGCTAACTGTTTAGCACGCCCGTGCTAACAGTTGGCACAGGTTTGTGAATCAAGCCCAAAGTCAATTTGTACACAGTGTAATAGTATGAGATTTGGTAATGGTGATTTATGACCTACAATACTGTGTACTGTGTGTATGTTTGGCTGTAGGTCCACTTTAAATATAGAGCTATGGGAAAGAGCTTTGTGGTTACTTCTCCACTGAATCACTACTTGCAGTTAGCAAGAGTGGTACTAATAACTAATCAATCATTGCTTTAGAGATTTGAATATGCTAGTCTATAATTATATGCTTGCCTCAAAATGGGAATCGTATACCATTTTGTTTACTGCTTCATCCTCCAGTTCTCCTTAGCTCTAGAAATATAGAGGTACTGATTGATGACTTTTTTGTGTGCTCTCTGAGCAGGCACAGATCCCCGCAGCAACTCCTGAAGGTAATCAGTCTTGTTTGATTAGCTAGCTTCAAGCCAAAAGGGGAGGACGTGGCCCACATGACTGTGTAGGCAGAGCGGCAGGGATGGTTATTACCCAATTACCAATTTTTCATTTTTTTTGTCTTAAGCTGCTTGAGCAACAGGAAGGAAAGAAACTGGTTGCAAACAGAACTTATGCTGCATACCATACTTCAGTCAGACAATTTATGCATATACATAGTAAAGTACGATGCATGCCAGTCATTTTCTAGGGGTTGATAATCTATTACAAAAACGTTATGCAAAAATAAAGGATTATCTTCGACTGACTGGAGTCAATTCGCAAAACTTTCAGCACATTTACAAACAAAATAATCACTCAAAGTTGTTTCTGATTAACTTCATTTCAATATTACTTTCTTACCTTAATTAAAGTGTAGATTTGCTCTTTGGGAGCTCTTTTTTAAAGTCTGGTACACACCACCATGCAATTTCCCATCCGATAGATGGGTCGAATAGATAATTTTCGACAGGTCCATTCTGATTTCCGATTGTTTTTCTGATCAATTTGCATAGAAGTGATCAGGAAAATGAATAGAAATCTGATTGGATCGGTCAGAAATGATCTATTGACCCATCTATCTGATGGGAAATTGCATGGTGTGTACCAGGCATAAAAATGTAACATAAATAAGCTGAAAACAGAGGAAAAAGCTTTGTGAATCCTGCCCATTGTCTGTATTTTTGTGCCAGAACTAACTGTGGAATTAAGGGCCACTGACAACACAATTACTTTTGTAATTTTTTTTTGTTTTTATGTGGCAACTATTTCATTATATTTTTCAAGAGTTGATTGAAAGTCTCTGCTAGGGATGCTCACCGCGTTCCACGGAATTCATTTTCCCGCGATTCTGTCCGGAATTTGGTGATTCCGTTCCGTCACATCAGAACGGAATTGCGTTAGCGTTATAGCGGAAATTCAGTGGAACGATGCGTAATTCCGGCGGAATGCGGAATTTTGTAAGCCAATGACAAGGAAGCCCCTAGAAGAAGTTTAACCACTTGCCGACCGCCCACAGCCCATGGGCGGCGGCAAAGTGGACGCCTAAAGGACCGCAATACGCCTTCAGGCGGCGCGTCCTTTAGGCATGCCGGGGGAGCGATCGCGTCATTGATGACGCGCGCTTCCCCCGGCAACTGGCTCCGCCCACCCGCCGTAACATCCCGCCGGCCATACGGAAGCGCCGGCGGGATGTTAACCCCGCGATCGCCGCTACAAAGTGTATAATACACTTTGTAATGTATACAAAGTGTATTATACAGGCTGCCTCCTGCCCTGGTGATCCCAGTGTCCGAGGGACCACCAGGGCAGGCTGCAGCCACCCTAGTCTGCACCCAAACACACTGATCTGCCCCCCCCCGCCCACTGATCGCCCACAGCACCCCTCAGACCCCCCTCTGCCCACCCCCCAGACCCCTGTTTGCACCCAATCACCCCCCTAATAACCCATCAATCACTCCCTGTCACCATCTGTCAACGCTATTTTTTTTTATCCCCCCCCTGCCCCCTGCCCCCTCCTGATCACCCCCCCACCCCTCAGATTCTCCCCAGACCCCCCCCCAGACCCCCCCCCCCCCTGTGTACTGTATGCATCTATCTTCCCTGATAACCTGTCAATCACCCGTCAATCACCCGTCAATCACCCATCAATCACCCATCAATCACCCCCTGTCACTGCCACCCAACAATCAGCCCCTAACCTGCCCCTTGCGGGCAATCTGATCACCCACCCACACCATTAGATCGCCCGCAGATCCGACATCAGATCACCTCCCAAATCCATTGTTTACATCTATTCTCTCCTCTAAACACCCACTAATTACCCATCAATCACCCATCAATCACCCCCTATCACCACCTGTCACTTTTACCTATCAGATCAGACCCTAATCAGCCCCTTGCGGGCACCCAATCACCCGCCAACACGCTCAGATTGCCCTCTGACCCCCCCTTATCAATTCGCCAGTGCATTAATTACATCTGTTCTTCCCTGTAATAACCCACTGATCACCTGTCAATCACCTGCCAATCACCTATCACCCATCAATCACCCCCTGTCACCCCCTGTCACTGCCACCCATCAATCAGCCCCTAACCTGCCCCTTGCGGGCAATCTGATCACCCACCCACACCATTAGATCGCCCGCAAACCCGCCGTCAGATTACCTCCCAAATGTATTGTTTACATCTGTTATCTTCTCTAAACACCCACTAATTACCCATCAATCACCCATCAATCACCCCCTATCACCACCTGTCACTGTTACCTATCAGATCAGACCCTAAGCTGCCCCTTGCGGGCACCCAATCACCCGCCCACACGCTCAGATTGCCCTCAGACCCCCCCCCACCTTATCAATTCACCAGTGCATTAATTACATCTGTCCTTCCCTGTAATAACCCACTGATCACCTGTCAATCACCTGCCAATCACCTATCACCCATCAATCACCCCCTGTCACTACCACCCAACAATCAGCCCCTAACCCGCCCTTGCAGGCAAACTGATCACCCACCCACACCAATAGATCGCCCGCAGATCCGACATCAGATCACCACCCAAGCGCAGTGTTTCCATCTATTCTCTCCTCTAAACACCCACTAATTACCCATCAATCACCCCCTATCACCACCTGTCACTGTTACCCATCAGATCAGACCCTAATCTGCCCCTTGCGGGCACCCAATCACCCGCCTACACGCTCAGATTGCCCTCAGACCCCCCCTTATCAATTCGCCAGGGCATTATTTACATCTGTCCTTCCCTGTAATAACCCACTGATCACCTGTCAATCACCTGTCAATCACCCATCAATCACCCCCTGTCACTGCCACCCATCAATCACCCGCTGTCACTGCCACCCATCAATCAGCCCCTAACCTGCCCCTTGCGGGCAATCTGATCACCCACCCACACCAATAGATCGCCCGCAGATCCGACGTCCGATCACCTCCCAAGTGCAGTGTTCACATCTGTTCTCTACCCTAAACACCCACTAATTACCCATCAATCACCCCCTGTCACTGCTACCTATCAGATTAGACCCCTATCTGCCCCTAGGGCACTCAATCACCCGCCCACACCCTCAGAATGCCCTCAGACCCCAGCCCTGATCACCTCGCCAGTGCATTGCTTGCATCTATTCCCCCCTCTAATCACACCTTGAGACACCCATCAATCACCTCCTGTCACCCCCTAGCACACCTACCCATCAGATCAGGCCCTAATTTGCCCCGTGTGGGCTCCTGATCACTCGGCCAAACCCTCAGATCCCCCTCAGACCCCCTTCCGATCACCTCCCCAGTGCATTGATTGCATCTATTTTCCCCTCTAACCACCCCCTGAGACACCCATCAATCACCTCCTGTCACCCCCCTAGCACTCCTATCCATCAGATCAGGCCCAATACAACCTGTCATCTAAAAGGCCACCCTGCTTATGACCGGTTCCACAAAATTCGCCCCCTCATAGACCACCTGTCATCAAAATTTGCAGATGCTTATACCCCTGAACAGTCATTTTGAGACATTTGGTTTCCAGACTACTCACGGTTTTGGGCCCGTAAAATGCCAGGGCGGTATAGGAACCCCACAAGTGACACCATTTTAGAAAAAAAGACACCCCAAGGTATTCTGTTAGGTGTATGACGAGTTCATAGAAGATTTTATTTTTTGTCAAAAGTTAGCGGAAATTGATTTTTATTGGGTTTTTTTCACAAAGTGTCATTTTTCACTAACTTGTGACAAAAAATAAAATCTTCTATGAACTCGCCATACACCTAACGGAATACCTTGGGGTGTCTTCTTTCTAAAATGGGGTCACTTGTGGGGTTCCTATACTGCCCTGGCATTTTAGGGGCCCTAAACCGCGAGGAGTAGTCTAGAAAACAAATGCCTCAAAATGACCCGTGAATAGGACGTTGGGCCCCTTAGCGCACCTAGGCTGCAAAGAAGTGTCACACATGTGGTACCGCCGTACTCAGGAAAAGTAGTATAATGTGTTTTGGGGTGTATTTTTACACATACCCATGCTGGGTGGGAGAAATTTCTATGTAAATGGTCAATTGTGTGTAAAACAAATCAAACAATTGTCATTTACAGAGATATTTCTCCCACTTAGCATGGGTATGTGTAAAAATACACCCCAAAACACATTATACTACTTCTCCTGAGTACGGCGGTACCACATGTGTGGCACTTTTTTACACCCTAAGTACGCTAAGGGGCCCAAAGTCCAATGAGTACCTTTAGGATTTCACAGGTCATTTTGCGACATTTGGTTTCAAGACTACTCCTCACGGTTTAGGGCCCCTAAAATGCCAGGGCAGTATAGTAACCCCACAAATGACCCCATTCTAGAAAGAAGACACCCAAAGGTATTCCGTTAGGAGTATGGTGAGTTCATAGAAGATTTTATTTTTTGTCAAAAGTTAGCGGAAAATTGATTTTTATTGTTTTTTTCACAAAGTGTCATTTTCCACTAACTTTTGACAAAAAATAAAATCTTCTATGAACTCACCATACTCCTAACGGAATACCTTGGGGTGTCTTCTTTCTAAAATGGGGTCATTTGTGGGGTTCCTATACTGAACTGGCATTTTAGGGGCCCTAAACCGTGAGGAGTAGTCTGGAAATCAAATTCCGCAAAATGACCTGTGAAATCCTAAAGGTACTCATTGGACTTTGGGCCCTTTAGCGCAGTTAGGGTGCAAAAAAGTGCCACACATGTGGTATTGCCATACTCGGGAGAAGTAGTACAATGTGTTTTGGGGTGTATTTTTACACATACCCATGCTGGGTGGGAGAAATACCTCTGTAAATGACAATCTTTTGATTTTTTTACACACAATTGTCCATTTACAGAGTTATTTCTCCCACCCAGCATGGGTATGTGTAAAAATACACCCCAAAACACATTGTACTACTTCTCCCGAGTACGGCGATACCACATGTGTGGCACTTTTTTGCACCCTAACTGCGCTAAAGGGCCCAAAGTCCAATGAGTACCTTTAGGATTTCACAAGTCATTTTGCGGAATTTGATTTCCAGACTACTCCTCACGGTTTAGGGCCCCTAAAATGCCAGGGCAGTATAGGAACCCCACAAATGACCCCATTTTAGAAAGAAGACACCCCAAGGTATTCCATTAGTAGTATGGTGAGTTTATAGAAGATTTTATTTTTTGTCACAAGTTAGTGGAAAATGACACTTTGTGAAAAAAACAATAAAAATCAATTTTCCGCTAACTTTTGACAAAAAATAAAATCTTCTATGAACTCACCATACTCCTAACGGAATACCTTGGGGTGTCTTCTTTCTAAAATGGGGTCATTTGTGGGGTTCCTATACTGCCCTGGCATTTTAGGGGCCCTAAACCGTGAGGAGTAGTCTGGAAATCAAATTCCGCAAAATGACTTGTGAAATCCTAAAGGTACTCATTGGACTTTGGGCCCTTTAGCGCAGTTAGGGTGCAAAAAAGTGCCACACATGTGGTATCGCCGTACTCGGGAGAAGTAGTACAATGTGTTTTGGGGTGTATTTTTACACATACCCATGCTGGGTGGGAGAAATAACTCTGTAAATGGACAATTGTGTGTAAAACAAATGAAAAAATTGTCATTTACAGAGATATTTCTCCCACCCAGCATGGGTATGTGTAAAAATACACCCCAAAACACATTCTACTACTTCTCTTGAGTACTGCAATACCACATGTGTGGCACTTTTTTGCAGCCTAACTGCGCTAAGGGGCCCAAAGTCCAATGAGCACCTTTAGGCTTTACAGGGGTGCTTACAAATTAGCACCCCCCAAAATGCGAGGACAGTAAACACACCCCACAAATGACCCCATTTTGGAAAGTAGACACTTCAAGGTATTCAGAGAGGGGCATGGTGAGTCCGTGGCAGATTTCATTTTTTTTTGTCGCAAGTTAGAAGAAATGGATTCTTTTTTTTTTTTCTTTTTTTTTGTCACAAAGTGTCATTTTCCGCTTACTTGTGACAAAAAATAATATCTTCTATGAACTCACTATGCCTCTCAGTGAATACTTTGGGATGTCTTCTTTCCAAAATGGGGTCATTTGGGGGGTATTTATACTATCCTGGAATTCTAGCCCCTCATGAAACATGACAGGGGGTCAGAAAAGTCATAGATGCTTGAAAATGGCAAAATTCACTTTTTGCACCATAGTTTGTAAACGCTATAACTTTTACCCAAACCAATAAATATACACTGAATGGTTTTTTTTTTATCAAAAACATGTTTGTCCACATTTTTCGCGCTGCATGTATACAGAAATTTTACTTTATTTGAAAATTGTCAGCACAGAAAGTTAAAAAAATCATTTTTTTGCCAAAATTCATGTCTTTTTTGATGAATATAATAAAAAGTAAAAATCGCAGGAGCAATCAAATAGCACCAAAAGAAAGCTTTATTAGTGACAAGAAAAGGAGCCAAAATTCATTTAGGTGGTAGGTTGTATGAGCGAGCAATAAACCGTGAAAGCTGCAGTGGTCTGAATGGAAAAAAAGTGGCCGGTCCTTAAGGGGTAGAAAGACTGTGGTCCTCAAGTGGTTAAAGTGAAAACAACAGGATTTCTTCATGAAAATCGGAATTTCTGCACCAATCAGAGGCTTACAAAACCACCCAAATGGATTTCTGCATGAAAAAAAAAACCAATCAATCCTATGTTAGCAACCAGCTCCCTAGCTATCTCGCCTATCCCAACCATTTTGTATAGGTTCCAAAGCTTACGCAACACCTCCTGCGGCGCAAAAACCACCGCCATGGAACCACCGCCAGGTCCCACAGCTTACGCGACACCACCTGCGGCGCAAAAACCACAGCCATGGAACCACCATCAGGTCCCAAAGCTTACGCAACACCTCTTGCGGCGCCAAAACCACCGCCATGGGACCACTGCCAGGTCCCATAGCTTATGCAACACCTCCTGCGTTGCCAAAACGATCACCATGGGACCACCGCAAGGTCCCATGGCGTAAGCGACACCTCCTGCGGCGCCAAAATGACCACCATGGGACCACCGCTAGATCCCATGGCTTAAGCGACACCTCCTGCGGAGCCAAAATGACCGCCATGGGACCACCGCTAGGTCCCATGGCTTAAGCGACACCTCCTGCTGAAAAAAAAAAAAAAAAGAAAGAAAAAAAATGACCGGGGGAACAGCCACTAGGTCCCATGGGCTACCATTTAGCATAAACAAGTTTCATTTGCAATTGCTTTAATTTTTCCGACGGAATGCGGAAATTCGCAACATTCCGCGGAAATGTAATGGCGACGGAATTTAGCGCTGGCGGAATTCCGCAATTCCGGCAGAACGGAATTTGCTCATTCCGATCATCCCTAGTCTCTGCAAGCAGTGCTGTAGACTGATCACATCTAAACTTCTTTCGGTTATAGTTACGAATAATCAGACTGGCTAAGTATCAAAGACATTGCCTTTAAATGGCATTTTTTTTTCATCACAATTTTTTTTCCACTAATGCTATTTATCTGCAATTATTTATAGTTCTTGAATAGAATTTTATGCTTCACAGATCTTTAAATTATTTCTGTTCCATAATGTCTGTTCTTTGTTTGCTGTATTTGGCTGTTCCAGTTCTGTTTGCATTTATCACTACAGCATGTGTCTCCTGTGCTTTATATGAAGTGTTGTACTTCCCCCAGTGTGCAGTATAGTAATAATTCCCCCGAGGACTGGCTCAGTCACAGCAGATGGATAATGCAACCTCCTAAAGCTAGATGCATTGTGAATTCCAGTCTCTCCCAATCTTTAACCTCCGCGTCTTTTGCATTCACAATGTGTATTTATGTTGAAACCCCAAGCAAGAAATATTAATTTCCTCTATTGGGGAAGGAGGCATGAAAACTCCAGTGGGTTCACTTTGCAAAATTAATAACAAGGGATGATTTCATAAGACAAGCACTAAAAGGGGGCTGTTTACCTTTATGCCATAAAGAATAAATCTTATCATTTGATCTGCTAAAAATATCAATTGTTAGAATTATTCTTTTTACATGCGAATTCATTTTATTCGTGTTCAGTATTTTATTAGATTTGCATGAGTGACAGCGGCAAATTATTCATATGCTGGAGGCAAGGGAAGTATTTTTGAACAATAGTTGTTGTTTTTCATATATATACTGTATATTTTTTTATTTTAAAACAATGTATTAAAGTGAATCTAAGCACTTGCACAGGACAGAAGGAAAACCGAGAAATGCACCCTCTGTGTATTTAGAGAGTTTAGCCTGTCTAGTTCCCCCTCATCTGTGTCTAATCACAAGTTGTAATTTTGATTTGTTCCCTGTGCCAGCTGACTGCCACAGCAGATAAGCTAATTTAAAAGCACAGGATGTTAACAATATGTCTGCTTCCATGAAAAGAGGGAGGAGAGACAGTGCAGATTTACTGTAGGATTTGTATCAGCGGAAACAAAGAAATGTATTTCTTTAAAGGTTATTATGCTGTTGTGTATCTGTTAGAGCAAGAGAGGAAGTTCTGAGTTCAAGTCCACTTTAAATCAAACCTGTTACAAAATAGTAAAAATGTAGTAAAATAGATCACACAATAACAATATTTAAAGCTATCCATTCTGTTAAAGGTGTTCTGTGGCGGTATCTAAAACCAAAAATTGTCACTTACCTGGGGCTTCTAACGGCCCCCCTGCAGATATCCTGTCCCGTGCCGTCACTGAAGAATCCTCCATTCCCCGCCGTGTCAGTGCGTGGGTCCTCTCTCCCGATTACGTCTCCAGGAACTTACTGTGCAGACGCAGTATGACGTTTTCTCGTACTGTGCATGCTCAGTAAGCTCCCGTAGAAGCGAGAGAGAGAAGGTGCATGGCCGCGCAGCCGCGGTGACATTCGTCTAGTTAGACGAATAATTGGATGGTGACCCATTGCGGGGAATGGAGGATTCTTTAGTGACGGCGCGGGACAGGATTTCTGCAGGGGGGCGTAAGAAGCCCCAGGTAGATGACACTTTTTGTTTTTAGATACCGTCACAGAACCCCTTTAAAACCATCTGCAAATTCAGGTTCAGGACTTCGTTATTGATCTGTGTAGCCAGCCTTTACACTAAGGACCAATAGTAAAGCCTCATATCCATGCGAGACTAAACTAAGCAGAGGTGGCCTGACTTCGCCATCTCTGCCTTGAATCAAATCTAGTGTGTATAGAGGTGCCCCCATGCTTAACCACAAGATCTGGAGTGCAGTATCATCTTGGGCAAGTGCCCCTCATTTACTCTGGCCACCAGAAGCCTCACTATCGTGTCTCTGTACCAACAGAATGCATTGTGAGGCTGTAGCCTAGTGATGTCTGTACAGCAATTAGCACTAAACGTGTTTGTTTTTTTTTGTTTTTTGTTATTGCTTTTATTTGTAGACTGTAGTACAGACCAACTAGAATCTTATAAACTTCTTATCTTGCTGCATAAGTAATTAGTTGCACATAATAAAGGCTTGTTACTACTTTTCCACACCTGTACTAATGCATTGACTGGCAAGTAACGTGGGATCTCTCATTTTAGTCTCTGTTATGATCCATGTTCAATAACTGTGTTTTGCATTTATGTTTTAATGTATTAAATGTAAGCAAGCTGAAATGAGGTGTACCATTTATCCCTGCAATGTTTTAGAGCTGAACAGAAAGAATAGCGTTTTTATCAGAAATAGTGGAGTGACCCAAAGTGAACCTGGGCAATATGAATAGTGCTATGCTAAAAAGAACAGTAAAAATACAGCTGTTGCTTTGAGTAAGAACTCCAGGTTATGAAATAGTTGTATATACTGTGGAACAATCTGGCATATCTTTTTAAATTGAAACAAGGAACTGTTTTAATTTGTTTTAAACTGGAGCATCTCCTTTTTTCTGAGAAGTACAGCTTGCAAAAGACCCCTTCCCTTTGATCTCAGCTGGATGTCTATCAGCTGTCCAAATGTCACCATTAAAATACTCAGCTGAGATGCTTATCTATATTGCAAACTCTGTTCCCAAGGAACTCTTATGGCCCATACTCACGGGCAACGTTTTTGGCCTGTCGCCAGCACACGTGAGCGTGTGCGCGACAGGCCGGCGACAGCTCGTCGCCAGGTCCCTCCGCGTACACACGCGGAAGAGGGACCAGCGGTGCGACGGAAGCTGTCGCCGACGTTCCTCCTACCCCGCCGGAAGCGCCGTATTCTTTCTGAAAGTTGCTGTCGCTAGTCCACATACTCACGCGGACTAGCGACAGTTGCGGCGGCAACTGTCGCCAGGCGACATCAGCGACGAGCGACGGTTCGGGGTGCGCGCCTGTGCAACGCTGCATACTCACGGGCGACCTGTCACCACAACACGCGCGCACCGCGTGTTGCGGCGACAATTGTAGCCCGTGAGTATGGGCCATTACAAATAGATTCTGCTTTGATTACCCCTCTAAAATCCCTTGGGATTCACAAGAAAACAAGGCGGGGAAGAGGGGAAGACGTGCAGGCACCCATAACTCAAAGCCAAAGCAATCATCACATATCTACAAATCAGCTGTATCAGTAAAAGACCCAGATAACAGAGATAGCTGCCACACTCCTGATTACAACCCCCAGCCAGGAGCTATGAACACAGGCCTCAAAGTTAAGGCAAACAACATTAAAGCAGTGCTCTGCGATGCCAGGTCCATAAACAACAAAACAGCAGTTATTCACGATCTAATAGAGGCTTCAAATCTAGCTTTAATTACAGAGACATGGTTGGATCAGAACTCAGGACCCACTCTCGCGGCTGCGGTACCAGACAATTACTCAGTTTTACACTGCGAAAGACAAAACCGCAAGGGAGGAGGATTATCTCTGTGCTTCAAATCCAGTTTGAATATTAAACCCCTCTCTGTAGCCCCCACCCACTCTTTTGAATTTCTGGCAGCCCAACTCACAGCTGAGACAAAAATAAACATACTGCTTGTCTACCGACCCCCTGATGCTGGCTCAGCTTTTCGCAAGGAAATAGCAGAACTTGTATCTTGCATAACACCGAAACACCCTAGGTGGATAATTCTGGGAGATTTTAACGCATGGGTCGATACACACTCTTCTCAATTAGGAACTGAGCTACTTCTCTCCATGAATGAACTGGGCTTCTCTCAAGCCATCAACCTCCCTACCCACAAAAAAGGACACACTTTGGACCTCATTTTTCATTCAGAACTCCTAATATCCAATGTGGAAATTGATCCAGTAGTTTGGTCAGACCACCACACTGTCCACTTCTCCTTTACAGCACCGGCTACAAAACACCAAGTGAAAGAACTAATAAAATATCGTTCCTTGAAAGGTTTGACACCCCAACACCTTCAGAACAGCCTCAATCTAGGCAGACTGACAGACCACAACTTAGGCCTTGAAACCATGGTCCTTAAATCTAACCACGATGTCTCAGCCGCTTTTGACGCCATAGCTCCCTTAAAGATTAAACATTCCGCACCATTGCATCACGCTCGCTGGTTTGACAACTCTATAAAGGAACTAAAGAAACAGGGACGCAGACTAGAACAAAGGTGGCGCAAACATCAGTCCCTGATGACAAACTTTCCCTAATTGCTCATCTGAAAAAAAATCAAACGATGATCAACAAAAAGAAGTCCTTATTCCTGTCTCACGAAATTGCAAATGCAGCCAACAGACCTGCCCAACTCTTCCGCACGGTTGACAGTCTCTGCAATCCATCTTGCAGGAAATCCAGCATCATACTTTCACAGGAACTGTGCAAGAAATTTGCCCACTTCTTCTCAGACAGTCTCCTCCATACGATCTGACGTTCAATTCACAGCCCCAGAAACCCATGCAGAGCCATATAACAGGTGCAAAAATAGCCTACCACCATGATCTGATTTTAAGGTAATCAATGGAAAAGACATCTTGGATATCCTCTCAAACCTTCGCCAGACTACCTGCGATCTGGACCCTGGCCCCACTAAGTTTATGTTGAAATGCCCTGAACTATTTACACCGGCATTTCACAAAATAGTCAACGGTTCCTTACAAGAAGGGTGGTTTCCCTCTACTCTGAAAGAAGCAATCGTCAGGCCACTACTCAAGAAACCTTCCTTAGACCCAGATGCTCTAAAAAGCTACAGACCTGTCTCAAACCTCCCCTTTCTGGGAAAAGTTATTGAAAAGGCTGTCTACCTCCAACTTGAAGCCAGGCTCTCCAGAAACAACATCCTTGACCCTCTTCAATCTGGCTTCAGGAAATATCACAGCTGTGAAACAGCCCTCACCCATATTTGCAATGATCTGCTCATTGCAAGAGACAAGGGTCAATGTTCCATCCTAATTTTGCTCGACCTCTCAGCGGCTTTTGACACAGTCGATCATGAAATCTTGCTCAACATGCTACAAGAGTACTGGGGCATAGATGGCATTGTTCTCCGGTGGTTCAACTCCTTCCTGGCTGGCAGAACACAAAGGGTAGCCTTAGGGCCCTTCCTCTCAAACCCTGTACCACTAAAATACGGTGTACCTCAGGGCGCAATACTATCCCCTTTACTTTTCACCATATACATGCTGTCACTTGGAGAAATCATACAAAAACATGGCCTGACATATCATTGCTATGCTGATGACACAAAGCTATATTTGTCATTCAAACCTGGTGTCACGGGCCCTACTCCACAAATAAACGCATGCTTAGCTGAGTTTCAGGAGGATTCATGGATGAATAATAATTGGCTAAAACGTAATGCTGACAAAACTGAGGTTCTTGTTATCGAGGGCCAGGGCTCAACAGCAAAGCAGCCCCAGTCTCAAACAACACCGCTAAGGATAGGGAGCTCAGACCTGAACAACTCACTGTGTGCGCAGCCTGGGAGTACTGATTGATGGAAAATTAAGCTTCAGGAATCAAATCTCAGCTGTTGTGAAACATTCCTTCTTTCTTCTAAGGAATTTTGCAAGAATTAAACACCTAATTCCTTCAGAGGATCTTCCAACCCTAGTTCATGCCTTCGTCACATCAAGGTTAGACTACTGCAACGTCCTCTACACAGGCCTGCATAGGAAAGACTTACGCCGCCTGCAATTAGCACAGAATGCCGCTGCAAGGCTGCTAACGAGCCAACCCCGCCATTGCCACATAACACCAACCCTGTGCTCACTCCACAGGCTACCGATAAAATGGAGAATTCTGTTTAAGATTGGCTTACTGACATTCAAATCCTTGCACAATCTGGGCCCTGGATACCTGAAGGACTTGTTGCAACTGCATCACACCCTCACAATCTTAGATCAAAAGGACGTAACACCTTGGTCACCCCCAGAGTCCACCTCAAAACCTCTGGAGACAGAGCCTTTTGTCATGCTGCCCCTACACTTTGGAACTCCCTGCCACACCCAATCAGGACAGCTCCATCCCTGGAAGCATTTAAGTCTAAACTGAAACAGTCTGGCATTCATGAACAAGCCTGCAACCCTGTATTAATCTGAGACACAACTATGTGCTTTGAGTCCTATGGGAGCGCTTTACAAATGTTATTGTATTGTATTGTATTGTATTATATCTTCAGCCCCATCATAGCCATCACAAGTGTTTAGCCTGTTCTCTATAGCTCTTTTATGCAACTGTAAATAGCATGTTAGTTAAATAGAGCTGTCCTCTCTTATAATCAGTGGCATCTACTAGTGCCTTACTCTGGAGATTGGAAGGGGTGGAAGAAGCGTCATCACTGTTTGCTACTTTCATCTGTTTAAGGTGGTTTCCTTTCTGTTGCATTTCAGCAGTCTAGAGTGGATTGCAATCTGTACTTGCAGTATAATTGATTGGAGGGCCCTTATTTGGAGAACAGGCTGGTCACCACTTCTGGCGGCCCTTAATCTAATTCAAGTTAACAGACCTTTAATCCCCCATTTCAGGGTAACTATTGTAAATACTCTTTTTACCAGCATAAAAACACAGATCTTCCTTTTAAGGGGCTGAGCCCACTACAGCAGTTGTATTCCCTTTTCAGCAACACATCAGTGTTACAGATGCTAAAAAGCAGACAGAAGCGGACACAACTGGGTTAGTGGGCTCAGGCCCTAACTACTTTTACAATTTAGAAGCATGAAGTTAGCCCCGAGTGCTTGACTGAGCTACCCAAAATTGTTGCCCCACCTTTATTGGCATGGTTACCCTAAACAAAAACTTTCACTAACTGCTACTCATCACTTATACAGGTTACAAACCTTTTTTTATGTTTAGTGTTTGTGTTGACTTAAGGTCTCTACATTATATGGGGGCATATTAGTTTGGCGCGGTGAGAGGCGAATGACGTCTCTAACCGCTGCCGCTAAACTCCGAGGCGACGTTATATACTATTCCCCCTCCCGAGTTGTCGCAACTTGGAGGGAGATGTAATTCGGGGTCTGGCAGCCACTACGCGCCCCGTGCAGCATAGCATTGCTGCTATGGGGCACCCAGTTTCGGTGCTCGGCTCTCAGAGCCGTGCACCAAAATCAGCTGATCTGACATTATATAGGTACGGTAATATCCATACTTATATTGTCAAGAACTTAGTAGTCTGACTCGAGTTCTTTTTGTATCAATTAATTCATCTCATTTAGTTATAGCATGGAATTATACATTCCCACCTTAAATCTTCTTTATATGGGATTCATAAACCTTTGGGCCAACTGGGCTCCACTCTACCTGCATCCTCTATAGGTAGTTGGCTCATTGCCTCTGCAGAAGGTGCATTATATATTCTCCCACATCCATCCCTAAATCTGAACCAGTTCCTCCAAGGTTTGTCTCCTATTGTTTACTTTAATTTTCGTATTCATTATTCAAAGGGCCATATTAGTTACTGTTCAATTTGTATTACACCTTTCTTTTATACACCCCTACCTGTATCTAACCTTGCACCGCACGATGGAACAGATAACTCCATATATAAGTGTTAATAAATAAAATGTTATTGAATAAGATAGTGCTTTATAAACTGTAAATAAAATGACGATACAAATTGGTAGTGCAAGCAGAACTACCAGTAGCAGGAGCTATGTACATTATATAAATGTATATACAGTACAGTTCACATTTGCGGTCTTAGCAACACAGCATAGTGATATATTGATTAAAAAGAAAATTAGAGAGGTAAAATAGACATTTTAAATTTACCATCTTTGTAAAACTATTGGTTTGGTACTTGTTTCCCTGCATACTAGGATCATAAAATAATGTCATTATCTGTGCACTGAATTTAATATATCAGCTGCTCTGTACTTCAAAAGTTGTTCAAAAAATGTTTGCACTCACATTTGTGTATGGATTGATGAATGCAGCTAAAGATGAATCTGATAAAGCCAAACTGACCATAGACTTGTTACTTTTACCTTGCTGTCAGCCAGCTAACATAAAGTGAGCTTTTATGTTTGCTTTTATTACAGCCTTTGTAATGATTTATTAGAGTTTTTAACCTATGGTCACAGTCATATCGAGTTTAATGTGTATTATTTGAAAAATTCCCATCCTTGATTATATTCATAGCATTAACAAATTGCTAAATTGATTTTTCTGCTTTTCTAAGTGAAGTGGTTATTAGAGATATGAAGATAGAACCAACTGGCCCTCTAGTGGCTAAATGCAATATTACATCCTCATCTTTTTATTTGTATTTTTTTCAATTTATTAGAAAACATTACTCAGAAGTATTCCATTATTACCGTACTTGTTTAGTTGTACCAGAATCCATTCTCATATTAATGTGTAGTGACCTTTGTATAAAAGTAACCAGAGTGCTTAGATAACTCATTTTGTAATTAACCTGTAACTAAAGGTGGCCATACATGGTACAATTTTTCATTATTTTTTTTTAATAGATAATTTAGTTTGATTATTCCGTTAGATCGAATATAAAGATTTTTCCAGCATGTCTGATCAGATTTTTCTCGAAAAAACGGGATAATCGTTCAAATTTCTTATTATAATTTTTTTTTAAACTTTCATTCGATTCGATCTTTTAGATTGAATAAACTGGAAAATCAAACGTTTTTATTGTATCGTGTATGGACACCATAATACACATATCTAGGCGGAAATTTATAAGCGAACAAAGGCTACTGCTTTTTTTCCTCAGCAATTATAATTTTAAATTAACAACAAAGATTGTTTTTTTAGCAAATTTCATCTACAGGTTTTATAATGTAAAATGATTTGCCTTGAGTATCGTAAGGTGGCCACACACCATACAATTTTTAAAATATCTGTTCAATTCAAAATTGCAATACATTTTTCTGACTGATTGTAACATTTGACCAGTGTACCACACACGTATGTTTTTCCCTAATCACAGTAAAAATGATTGGAAACTCTGAAAAAATTGCTAGGGTGTGTATATTAATAAATTGACAATCTAACACACACACCATACAATCTTTAGAAAAATTGAAGAAAAATTTCCAGCATTGCAGATTGATAAAAATCGAAAAAAAAAAATGGGAAATCCGATTAAATTTTTCAGTCGAATAAAAAAAAAGCTCTTGATTTTTCTGGGAGATCCATTCATATTTATCGAATTGCCGTAAAATCTGATCATTTTATTGTATCGTGTGTGGCCACCTTTACACTTACCAAGGATTTTTTCTCCTGGCTTTGTCTTCATACTGAAAGCAGACGTTCTTAAAGTGGACCTAAATTTAGACCTTCCTCTCTGCTCTAAAAGATAAGCAACAGCATAATAACCTTAAAATAAAACATATATTTTGTTTGTTACAACTTACAGAAATCTTACAAAGACCCTGCAATTTTACTTCCTGGGAGCACAGAAAGGGTTAACCTTCAGTGTTTACATATTAGCCTACCACAATGACATTTGCTGATTACCTGCTGAGCTGATAAGGCCCAATTAGACAGACTAATCTCTCTAAAGAGACACACCGCACATATAGGGGACAATTTACACCTGTGATGTGAACTTTGTGCAACATTACATTTTTAAAGTCAAACAAAGAATCTGTTTTATATTTAGTGTTATATAAAGAGCTAATACTTAGATGGTGCTAGCTACTACTCTTGCTGTGATGCTTATGGGATTGGAGTGCTGACCTCCCACTAGCCAGGCACATCGTTTGCTGTATTGTCTGGTGTGCAGTCCAGAAATTCTGTTTGAGTCTACAGTACAGTACTAGCACCCAGCTTCCATGATGGAGAATACACAGATGGAAGATCTCATTTTCTCATGTACACTTGAGGACACGGCAAGGATCATTGCCCAGGTGACTACTGAGGTGACCTATCTATCGACAGTGGATGACAAATCATTTCGGTAACAGAGTCGGTAACAGAGCGGGTTCTCAGACAGGCCGGGTTCAGCAACAGAGCGGGTAGTCGTATGGAGCAGAAGTCAAAGCCAGAGCGGGTAGTCAGACAAGCCAAGTTCAGCAGCAGGAACAGGAATCAGACAGACACAAGGTCACGTCACGGGAGCACAACTAGCTGCAATACTACAATAATGAAGTGTTGCACTCTCCAGACTTTTATACGCCGTTTGGCGCAACGCGTCACGCGCACAGCGCAACACGTCACGCACGCATGGTGCAACTTATCACGCGTGCATGCGCACACGCGCAAACACGAAACACATCAACTAACATGCATAAAACAGATCACCCTTGCGCACGCGCACAACATTCAAACCAACACCTTACAGCGCCAACGCTCATGCCGCGCAACGCAACCCGTGCTGGTGAGCACCGACAGACCACCCCATAAGGAGGCCCGCCGGGACCCCGCAAGATGACTGCCAGCATCCGTATGTGCCAGCCGCCTCGACTGGACTGGTAACTGACCATGACAATGCCCCCCCCCCCCCCCCAAGGGGCAGCCTCCGGATGCCCTTTGGGCCTGGTTTAGCAGGAAACTTCTGGTGAAAGTCTTTAACCAGTCTAGGCGCATGTACATCACCAACTGACTCCCAGGTACTTTCTTCAGGACCATACCCCTTCATCTTAATCAGATACTGGAGAACCCTGCCCCTTCTCTGAGAATCCAAGATTTCTTCCACTTCAAATTCTTCTTTACCGTCTGTGATGAACATTACGGAAAGTCGTGCGTAGTCGCCAACGTCTTTTGTAATGGTCCATCCCCATTATTGTCAGTCCTGTGTAAATGTACCGCAGATGTTTTCCCTTCCCTCTCTTCTGAAGAAAGCATTCCCTTCACCCACCTTCCCCCAGGTCCTGCATGCAGAGAGGAATGTCACACGTGGCTGGACCTCCTGAGGAGAACCATTTGGTGCTTACAGCTCCTCTACATAAACCAGATAGAACTAGCAGAGATGAGAGATTTCCTCCAAAACTGTGAACAGACAATAGACCAATTTCATTTATTAATAATTCAAGATGTGATTATCGCAGACAAAAGACAAATATATTTTCTGGTTCCTAAAAATCAGCCTAATGGCTCATCCAAGTTATAGGAGTACAGATGCTAGGGAACGAGAGCTATGTGTCAGTAGCAGACCACACATGCTAATCTAATGGTATTTGATGTCATCGGTTCACACATCGGCCGCAGGTTACGAATCTGCCCTCGGATTCGCTGTGCACCAATCCAGACAGGAATGGCGCAGGTTGTTGGCAAATTGTGTCATTTTAGGCTTGTACAGAAATCCTGCCCCTTTTGCTGGCTGAAGGATAAACCCACCTACTTTCCAGGTAAAGCCAGCCCAAAGCGCAGATCCTATACAAATTGGGGCAGGAACAACCCCGCCCTGTTCTCCAAATTTCATCAACCAGGACTGTCCATGCATGTGTTCCAGAAGGACCGAATGCATGCTTTGTTTCAAGGACTTTCTTGATATCAATGCCTGCATTTGTACTGGACTTTATTTCTTCCAATACCTCACAAGGACTGCTCGGCTAAGTAAACATTTCACAATTATTCCCTTTTATTTTTAAGCTTTGTGTGTATATGTTAATTAGTGTATGTAAATGTGTGTAATGCAATTTTTGTTGTTAAACATTTAAAAATCATTTAGCGGTTATGACCTGTTGCTGAATATACACAATCGTACTTACTCCTACGAAAACGTTACCTTGTGTTCTAGAGTATCCTGTATTTATAACTCGTATGCTGGAATCGGGCACAGATAAACAGGTCTGGCACCGATCCCTGCATGCGGCTAAGGGTTAACTTACAGTGTTCGCAGTGTGTTAAAATATTTACAGTCCTGTGCTGTCTCACAGGTGGTGGCAAGCTTTCGAATTATATGTGTGTGGTGAATCCTTTGGCGTCCGAACGCTCCCTCCGCTAGTCGGTTCATTAACTTGCGAAGTCAGGTTATGCTTCGTGATGAGCAAAATTACAGTGTGAGAGGATTTGTGACTCTGATTGATTGACCGATCACGGACCAGCCCTTGCGGTTTGTGACACCGTCAACTAAGACAGGAGGTGCAGGTTCATATCTGCGCCCAGGAAATGGATCAGGAAAAGTAGGCTTCAGTAAAGACACATGAAAGACCTGGTGAATCTTAAGAGTAACTGGCAGTATAAGTTCATAGGCGACCCGACCAACCTTCCTTTTGATAGGAAAAGGACCAATGAACTTCGACCCAAGTTTCCGGGATGGACAAGCGAATTTAAGATTCATCGTGGAAAGCCATACCATATCCCCATCTTTAAACTCCGCATCGCCTCTTCTGTGACTTTCAGCCTTTCTCTTAAAGATCTCCTGGGCATGTGACATAGCATCTTGAAGTAACTTGCTGTTTTGTGACCAGAACTTAATCATTTCTCCGGCAGCAGGAACTTGGGGTTTCAACAGTTAAATTAGGCAGGAAAGATATCTGGATGAAAGCCATAGTTAGCAAAGAAAGGTGATTTGATAAATGGAGGAATGTGTAGAGTTATTATATGCAAATTCTGCTAGTGGAAGTAACTGACACCAGTTGTCTTGAGAGAAGGTCACAAAGCATCTGAGATACTGTTCCAGTTTTTGATTTGTGCATTCCATTTAGCCATTTGATTGAGGATGGTATGCAGTTGAAAAGTGAAGTTGAATGTCCAATAGTTTAGAATGCCTTCCAGAAACGGGAGGTAAATTGAGTACCCCTGTCAGAAATGATGTCACAAGGAACTCCGTGAAGTCTAACGATTTTTTTCACAAACGCTAATGCAGTCATTTTAGCTGATGGTGTCCCTTGCATAGGCACACAATGTGCCATTTTTGATAGTCGATCCACCACAGCAAATATTGTATTGAATTCACTAGAATGTGGCAGTTTAACAATAAAATCCATTGATATGGAGTGCCAAGGTCTTGGGAAACAGGTAAAGGATTGAGAAGACCCCAAGGTTTGAGTTTAGACCCTTTGCATTGGTTACAAACCCAACAAGCTTCCACATATCTCTTACAATCATTCCTGAGATCAGGCCACCAGAAGTCTCGTTGTACTAGATCTTGAGTGTTAAATATCCCGAAATAGCCAGCCAGACAGTGATCATGCCATAACTTGAGTACAGTAATACGACCTTCTTCAGGCACATAGGTCTTGTCCCTTATACCACCAGAAACCATCCTTCTGAATCAGTTCTGTTTTAACCACTTAAAGGAAAACTTAAGTCAAAAATAAAAAATATTTACTCACCCAGGGCATCCCTCAGCCCCCTGAAGCTGGATGGTGCCCTCGCAGCCCCGCTCCGATCGTCCTGGCCCCGCCGGCGGCTACTTCCAGGTTCGGCGACAGCCGCCAACAGGCTGGGAACGCGGCTGATTTTCCGCATTCCCAGCCGCTATATCACCCTCTATGCTGCCATAGCGTATATGTTATATGCTAGAGAGAGGCAGAGGGACGAGTGAAAGCTTTCTTCAGATTAACTTCAATGTATTGTTTGAGAACCTCTTGCTCAGGTTCAGAGAGCGGAAACATTCTTCCGAACGGACTTGCTGCCCCTGGTTGTAAATCTATGGGACAATCGTAGGGGCGATGTGGGGGTAATTGGTCAGCTTTCTTCTTATCAAATACTTCTAGAAATGCATGGTACTGTTCTGGAATGACTTCTTGCAGAGATAATAAAGAGTACATATTAAAGGATTGGTTGGCTTTTCTTCCATGTGAAAACAGCTGCCACAATAAATGGAATTGAATGAGATTGTACCTAAGGACCATTCTATAGCAGGATTGTGAGCACGGAGCCAAGGCAGATCCAAAATCACTGAATATAATGGGGATGAAAGTAAATCAAATTTGAGGGGTTCTTGATGCTGATTGCACATTAAGGTGTTGATTGGGACTGATTTTTTGATGACCGGTCCAGTGCGGATTGTGGTCCCATCAGCTAAGTGAATATGAAGAGGCTCCCTCCTATCTTGAATGGGTATCTGATGAATAGTAGCAAAATTGACATCCATGAAACAACTGCATGCCCCTGAATTGATGATAGCTGTGGCCTCAAGGATTCTTCCGGGTAACTGGAAACAAACAGGTAAAGAGAAATGATTAGATATTGTGTTGGAGGAACCTACTTTCTGGGAACTCGTGGAAACTTCCTTACCAGGTGGTCGTACTGGACAGGAACTGATAAAGTGACCGGATCCACCACAATAGAAACATAGATGTTGTTGCCGTCTACTTGTTCTTTCTTCATTAGAAAGGGCAGGTCAAATAAGTCCCAGTTGCATTGTTTCAGGTTGGTCAGACTGAGATGGGCTAGCAGATGCTGAGACAGGAGCGTTAGGAACCCAAATAGATCGACTAGAAGAAGTACTGACTTTTTCCATCTGCCGTTCACAATGACGTCTATCAATCTGAATAGTTATGAGTATCAGATCATCTAAAGTTGCTGGAATACCAGTTTGGGCCAATTTATCTTTAATATAATCTGAAAGTCCCATCCTATACTGAAATTTAAGAGCTGACTTATTCCAGTCCGTGTCGGATGCCCATTGGCGGAACTCTGAAGTATATTCCTCTACAGGTCGGCGTCCCTGATGCAAATTGTGAAGGGCGGACTAAGCAGTGGAACTCCGTTGAGGGTCATCGTAAAGAACAATCATAGTTTCAAAAAAAAGTTGAAGATTTGCCAAAGATGCATGCTTTTGATCCATTAATTGGTGTGCCCATGCTTGAGGTTTGCCCTGGAGTAATGAAATCACAAACTCCACCTTAGTTGGTTCTTCTGTGAAAGTACGAGGTTGCAGAGCAAAAAATAACTGACAGGAATGCCGGAAAGCCCGAAATTTTGTTCGGTCTCCATTAATGCGTTCCGGGAGTGGAGCACGTGGTTCTGGGGCAACTGCCGTAACTCCAGATGCAGAGTCTGCCGGTACTAGGTTTGCGGGATCAACGGGACGTGGAGGAGTGGTTACTGGAGGATTGCCACTAGCAATTGCATTAATCCGTCCTTCCAATATGACCAGATTGTAGCTCCTTAATGGCGTCTGTTAATGCTGATATCCGTTGCACAGGGTGCTTAGCACATTTGCTGCCTCAGCGGTCTCCCATCTCGTGGCTGTAGTATTCTATCACGTACTTTGTTGGAGGAGACCGATGTGCTGAGGACATCAACCCCTGCGACTTATTAACTGGTTGCCCTGGAATGGGTACAGGGGTAGCCAGTGAACAAAGGGCAGGAGTGCTAGCAGGACCGATAGCGTGACGCCTGGGCGCGTGACCAAAGTGGAACTGAAGCTCTCCCACGGGCTGAGACTGGTAGTGCAGGGACTCAGCCAACTGATGGAACTAGGAACAGCAGGAATCCAGCAAACAGGTGAGTATATAAGCAGGCAGAAGTCGGTAACAGTTCAGGTTCTCAGACAGGCAGCAGGTCGGTAACAGAGCGGGTTCTCAGACGGGCCAGGTTCAGCAACAGAGCGGGTAGTCGTACGGAGCAAAGGTCAAAGCCAGAGCGGGTAGTCAGACAAGCCAAGTTCAGCATCAGGAACAGGAATCAGGCAGACACAAGGTCACGTCACGGGAGCACAACTAGCTGCAATACTACAGCAACAAAGTGTTGCACTCTCCAGACTTTTATAGACCGCAACCCGTCACGTGCACGCGCATGCTCAAACACACGTGCGCACATGCACGCCCGCGAAACACATCAATTGACATGCATAAAACAAATCACCCTTGCGCACGCGCATGCACAATGTTCACACCAACACCTTACGGTGCCAACGCTCACGCCGCGAAATGCACGCTGGTGAGCACTAACAGACCACTCCGTAAGGAAGCCCGCTGGGACCCCCCAAGATGACTGCCAGCATCCGTATGTGCCAGCTGCCTCGACTGGATAGGTAACTGACTGTGACAGAACAACGTCAAGCACTACGTGAACTGAGTGAAGATAAATCCATAATTATAAAACAGGTGGATAAGGGGGTGCAGTAGTTATTATGGACAGCACAGAAATGAAAGCAATTGACTGTTATCAGATACCGCAACTTAAAGGAAATTATCGGCAGATCCAACAGAGGAATTTTTGAAAAATATGAAGGAAATTATATCTCAGGCCTACCATGATAACATCATTGACGATAAACTGAAACGGTATCTGATACTGGAAGACCCTATGGTCCCTGTTTTTTACATTTGTCCAAAGATACACAAAAATCAGTCACACCCTCCAGGCCGCCCCATTGTAGCAGGGATTAATTCCATTTTTCCCAGATAGCCAAGTATCTTGATCAGATATTGAGGCCATTTGTTATAGCAGGAAAATCCTATTTGAGAGACACTTCTATGTTTTGTAGGAAATTAGGAAATTGCCAAAAATACCACAAGGGGCTCTGTTGGTGACTATGGATGTTGAATCCCTCTACACCTCCATCCCTCATGATGGAGGTGTGGAGGGGGTTGAACACAGCCTCGAATGTGCATCAGACTGAGGCACAAAGAGTATTTCTTTGTAGACTGTTGAAACTGTTGTTAACCTGTAATTATTTTTTGGTGGAGGATAAGTTCTATGTACAGCTTAGAGGCATGGCAATGGGCTCGAACGTAGCCCCAACCTACGCAAATGTGTTCATGAATGCCTATGAGGAGACATTTGTCTATACAAATACATTTGTTAGCCAATTTAACATATTTAGTGAAGATATTGCCAGGATACTGAGCAGAAATTGGCATTTCTTGAGAGATAATTTTCCACATATTGGTAAATTTCAGACTTTTCCACTCATGTCATATAGAAGAGCCCCTACCCTTAGGGATAAATTAGTACATGCTGACCTAGGTTCAAAGAAAGAAAGTATCTGTAGGTCCACTAGACCCAATGGCACATATCCCTGTTTGGGTTGTGTACACTATAATAGTGTCATCAAAGGTAATTATATTACACACCCATATAGTGGAACATTCTTTATCAATGGCTGATATAATTGTAACTCTAGACATGTTATATACGCTTTGAAATTTCTGTGTGGTTTGCTCTATATTGGATAGACCACACAGAGAATTAAAGATAGATTATCTGCCCACAAAAGCACTATTGGGAAACCAGCATTAGAGTTTTCAGTTCCTCATCACTTTGTTGAAGCTAGACACTCTGTCAATCAGGTTTTAGAACAAGTGAGTTTATCCAGAAGCGGGGCAATTGGGTTAAAAAACTATTATATCGTGAGTCAGTTTGGATACGTAGATTGGACACCCTAGAGCCCAGGTGACTTATAACATGACACCGTTGATTTAGACCGTACATCTAAGGTATTACATGGATGTGGCTGTGACTGAACACTGATCACAATTCAATTTTTATTTTTTTATTTTTCTGTCTTTTTGTTTAATGCTTTTCTCTTTTATTGCGGTCTTTGTGCAGAGCCACTTATTTAGCACATTAGATTATTACATAGCTAAAAAGTTTGGAAATATATTGTGATTGATGATTTATGTTTGTGTTTAATGAGGTTGCAGTTTGACGTCTGTCTATGAGGGTTGCTAGGCAGAGGCTTGCTCTGTAACTATGCGGTGGGGCGGAAGGCGTGTCCGGATTTCCAATTGGTGCACTGGTGGTCACGTGAGCAGCTGTTTACAGCGCTCGGGTGTTCACATCACGCCGTACTGGTGGGTGGTAGATTGTGCGGCCGCAGGAGAGTCAGTTCACCATCTGGTCAGCCGCACTGGTGGGGGCGTGACCAGTGGGTGATGTCATCTACTGCCTCTCTTTGACCCGGGTCTCCATCTCACCTTTGGGGTTCTTTTTGAACCTCATGGCTGAGCGCATAGGCAGCGCAGGTTATTAACTCATTAATGGTGGTTCGGCGTTATTTGTAATTTGTTTAACATTATCATGTGTCTAAACAACCTTTTTGATTTTTAATTGCTTTTGTGTTTTGCTGCGGTTTAATAAAATTACAATTTATATATTTCTACATGGTGGTACAGTGTTCATGTACAGGCTGCTTTGCTCTCTGGTTGTTGACTCTATTTACCTGTACGTTGCACACCTTTGTTTTATGGAGTGCAGATGTTGTTTCTAATATATAGAGTAAGTAAACACAAACAATAAAAACATAAGCCAAACCAGTACAATTAGGTAATTAAGCTCAATAGTAAGCAGCGCAAAGTTCCTGCAGTTCTGAAAGTGCTATAGAAGAGAGGATAGGAAAGAATGTCCGGTCCTCTGTGTGCCCACCCCTAAGCCTGAAGAGTAAGGGAAGGGGAAAGATGGGGGAAAAAGGGTAGAAATAGGTGAGTGGAAAGAAGGGAGGAGGGAGTCCCAGGGAGATTACGTATGGGGAACAATGTTCAGTATGTGTTATAGGTCTCTGTATCTAGGCAAGGGAATTTGAGTTGTATCCAATGTTGCCATATATGCAAGATTTTGTTTGTGTCACAAAGGACGCTGGTCATTGTTTTTTCTTTTCACAGAATTACTTTATCTTTCAACAGATACCAGACACCCATCCAACTGGTGGAAACAGCTTTAAAAGTGCTATATAGTAAGAAAAAATGCTCACTAAATTGCAAAATTCATAGCAGAAATTCCTCCCATAGCTTTATAAATATGCCAATTAGCTGGTCACAAATACCAAGTATGCAGTCCACTAATACTTGAGTCCTCCATGTTTTCAGTTTGCCTGGAGGACTGTAAAATATTGCATGATAACTGCAATGCAGCTTTCATCCAGGCAGACAATAATGTTGTAGGTAATGGCTCGGTAGGAAGGCTGAGACTATACCATATACTCACAATTGCATGAATGCTTTGCTTTTATATATTTCTTGTTAGAAATCAACCTTATGGGATGAACAGAAACATCTTTCTTTTATGACACATTTATCTTTCAAGTGTGGAAAGGAGGGCAGTATTTCACTCTGCAAATGAGTTTACTGTATTCTAATTGTTTTGTACCACATTGAAATTGTGCCATTAAAAAGTTCTAGACATTCTCGAGAGTTTTACACCATCTGGTGACATTTTGTGGTCCACCTATTAACTTTAATGAAACAGCAATTGGAAATGCTTAGAAGATTAAGGGCTTATGTGCTGGTATATAAATGAAATGTGGCAAAGCAATAAGTAAAGGTCTCCACTTGTCTGACAGTTCAGGTTTGCACATGGAAATGTTTTATTGCCTGGGTGTAAATCCAAGTTACAAACCATGCATTTACTAAATTCTCTTGTAAAATAAAACCCGGAGACTTGTTCTGCTCTGATCTGTATTTATTCTTGAATGATTTCACCTGCTGTATTTTCTTGTTATTTACTACTTATAGGAAAAGTGATTCTCTATGATGCATAAAACAAAAACTGATATTCACCTGTGAATATTGGCCATATGCATGCATGGGGCATAGCCTGGGATGGCTGTATAGGCAGGCAATGCAGATGGTCAACAAAGTTCAAATATTTCCAAATTGCATGCACATTTCATGCACATTTTATGCAGCGAAGTGTAAACACGGCTTTTGGCAGTGGTGCAATACTGACCTGCTCAACAGGCACAGCTACTGCTCTGATGCCTTTATAGTGTGTTTGGATGTATATGAAATATTTTTCCTGACATTTTTGTAAGTGTACTGGTAGTCCCCAGGTTAATTAATGAGATAAGGGCAGTTTGGTTTATTCATTTTTAACCTGAATGTGTACCTAATTTGTAACACTATGCTAACTCTGTCCCCTGTACCTTCTTTGTGCTGCCAGATGCCAGTGTCCCCCCTCTAAGCCACCTCTGTCCCCCTGTGACTTTTCTGTTCCACCTCTGTTCTCCTTCTGCCCCCCTGTACCTATTCTGTGCCTTCAGTGTTCCCATATGTCTTCAAAGTCCCCCTCGGTGTCCCATTTGTCCTCCTATGTCTCTTCTGTGCCGCATATACTCCATGTGCCTCTTTTCTGTGCCTCCAGTGTCCCCTACTGTCCTCTGTGCTCTCCTCAGACCCACCTGTGTCTCCTCCTGTCCTTCTGTGCCCCTTCTTTCCCTCATGTTTCTCAATCTAACCCCATATGCCCCTCTGTTCCTCCTTCCTTCTCCTTGTGCCACATTATGTCCCCCTCTGTGCCTCCTTTTGTCTCTGTCTTTCCAATATTTTTATTCCCATGTATGGTTGATCCTTGTCACCACTGGAGGGCTGTCATGGTGGCTAGTCCCCTCTGTCACATCCGTGCAGGGGCTAACATGTCACTTACATTTTTATATTCTGCATAGAGAGATGAAATAGAGTTGTTTTTCTCTGTATAGAATAACTTTATTAGCAAATCACCCACATGAGTGGCACTTGCAAGCTGTGCAAACAAAAATGCATATCACAATGTACAGTATAGCCACTGCAGATAACTTTCTGATGACATTTCTGGTACAAAGGTTGGATTAGATAATTAACTCTATTTTATGCTATTTATATGACCAGATATGGCATTGACGTTTAATGCACACTTTGTAGACTTTATTCTTGCTTTAAATTTTTAATTTAAGTTTGATTTTATAGCAATTTTAAATTGTGGTGAAATCAGGGAAAGTGCTACAATTTAGTACTGCGTTGACAGTTAAGTTATCTCTTCAATCCCTGACTTGGGGGGGCTCTAGCATGCAGAACCAGGAATTAGAGAGCGCATTACAAACACTAGAGGCTTATTGTCTGGCCCAGATCAGGATACGGGAGATACTCTTCTAGTGCCTCTGCTGCCATTACTCTGTAATTTGGGCACATGGGGAGGGAGAGCAGCCACTAGACCATCAGGGAATAATGTATGGGAGAGGAAGGGGGGCCACTAGACACCAGGGCCCATATGCAATTCCCTTTTTCTCCTGAGTTTTCTCCTAGTAGATAATTTTTCATCTTCTGTTCAAAATAACTTTTCGGCACTCTGCAATTAAAAAAAGTACCAAAACGTAGGTGAGAAAGTACTATAAAAAATATTTTGAGTATGTTCTTGTAAGTAAATGGTCTAAAAGGCATGTTATTGACAGATTTAAAAGTATCACCTAGGAAAAAACTAAGGAGAAAAAGTGAATCTCATATGGCCCCAGAGTATAAATCAAGATTTCTTTCTCTGGGGGAAATTTTAGGACCCAAAAAATCTACTAGCTTATATACAATAATGCATACATCTGAAGTTAGGGGATCTTTTTTTTTGCAAAAGTAGAATCACCCTTTAAGAGGTCAGACATTACTAAACTATATTACAAATGTTTTAACAGTTAATGTGCATGATGCACAAAAGTGTGGTATTATTGCTGGCACTGTGTACCACGAGCTATGCTATTAGTGTGACCCATGGTACTTGACTGGCATGACTGTTGCTATGTCAACACACATTACTAACATGCATTACCGTTAGTAGCATGCGTTCCCTTAGCAACAGTCACACTAGTCACGCTAATAGCGTAGCTTGTGGTACACAGTGGCGGTAATAGGGATAATACGTGCGATGTCTGTGCAGGGATATATTACTGCACTTTCATGCATCAGGCCCATTAGACATAAATTGATTTGACAGACTTAAATGGGATTGAGGTGCAGAAAAAAAAGATACTGTGTTATAAAGGTATGTCAAAATATGGTTAGAATGCTCGTATAATTAGGTGAGTATAAAGTACAATCTAGTAAGTCATATTAATCAGTTCTGACAGTTGCAATTGGATAAACAGATAAACAGCAGCATTTCTTCAGCTTCAGAGAGGCTTTGGATCCAAATACTTCAGTTTTTACCCCCCAGTTAATATTCCATTTTATTCCTTTTCAGCTAAAACCCATAAATGCTAGCTGTATTGGCATATGCTGGACACAGTTTAATCACAAAGTATTCTGGGAGATTTCTGATTTATGCCCCTGGAGCCCTTATTACCCTACACCCAATTAACATATGACTAATAAATGTATTTTATGTTGAACACTAAAGAATTATGTATTGCAGCAATGTGATTAAAATTAATGTTCTAGATGACCATGAGCTAAATGAGCAAATAAAGTTTAAAACACAATGAGCAAATAATTTCATCCACAATCCCCTTATCTCTCTATCGCCATACACCAATTGTATGTAATTCAGTTGGAAGGATACATTTTTGGAAAGTCCTTATTTGCATCTTAGAGGCCAATTTATAAAACCATGCAAAATAGGATTACTTAGCACTTTTGTTTTACAGTACATGTAAACGAAAAAGCAGAAACTGAAATATTTGCGGCCATCCAGATGGCAGCTGAAAAATGTATCAAGTTACAGAAGTACTGAAAATTCCTAGCTCCTCCCACCCAGAAGTATTGATTCAGTGAGATTAACAATATTTGTGAGTTGGAGAAAATCAGATAGATTCACCCCATCTGGCAAGCTAACTCAGTGCATATCTATCTTTATTGAAATAATTGGTTACACCACAATAATAAGATCATCATGGTTCTACTACAGATAATGAGGTGTCTGAGTGAAAAAAAAATGGCAAAGACTGAACCTACCCTAGTTCATTGTATTGGGGTTATTAAAAACTTTCTTGTATTATAGGTTAGATATGTAAGGCTTTAAAATAGGGGTATTCCGATACAGTAGAACCTTGGTTGCGAGCATAATTTGTCCCAGAAACATGCTTGTAATCCAAAGCACTCTTATAAATATTAATGGAAACCCAGGAAATGTGTTCCACAATCCAAAAAAAGTTATAGTTAAATAGTATAAATTAAAGATGTAAACAAGAGTTTCACTGTAACCAGTGTCTGACTGGGAGCTGGAAAAGCTGAGGAAATCCACTTACTGGCCAAGTAGCAGTAATCAGGTGTTGCTGCTCACAGTGAAGACTTGCTGCAGGTTTCTATTGGAAATAACACAGGGTTTCTACTGCTTGGCCAGCAGGTGGATTTGCACAGTTTTTCCACCTCCCAGTCCTACACTGACTGTAACTAACAGAATCATTGGCATCTGTTGGCTCACCTCAACCGTGTGTGTGGCTTAAACAAGGAACTTATGCAATGACAGGTGCTTTTGCCCACTTTCGGGCATTTCATGGAAATGTGACTTTGTACAGTCTCTACGCTCAGATTAAGTACAATCCTGCAGCCCCAAAAGGAGAACTATAGGCTCAGTTGTGAAGTGACGCATGTATACTTAAAAAAAAAAAGAAAATAAAAAACACCAGTGTTTGTATATCAAGTCATAATTTCACAAAAATGTTTGCTTGTATTGCAAAGCACTCTTAAACCAAGTTACTCTCAATCCAAGGTTTTACTGTACTTGTTTAGTTGCAGTTATGGCTGCCATAAGGGAAACCCGCTAGTTACCAAAAAAGAAAAAGCTTGCATACTTTAGCCACACAATTAGACAAACCTGAATTATTTTAGCAAAACACAATTTTACATATCTAAAAAACATACTAAAACCTAACTTTTAATAGATTTCATTAAAATGCCTGTCTCTGCAGATACCTCAATACTACTTTGGGGAGGGGATTTGGGAATCCCTGAAAACCATGCATAGCATTTGTTTGGCTCTTACCAGTATTATGGTCTACCCCTTTTCTCCAGACAGATATAACTACATACTATACACAAATCACCCCACCACAACCCGACATGTTTCACCCCTTTAAAAGAGGGGCTTCATCAGGGGCAAATATAGAAGTGCAAGGTGCTAACAGTACTTTAGCCACACACAGGTATTTAAAGGGACTCCGAGCTCAAAATAAAAATGAAATTGGTACTCACCTGGGGCTTTCTGCAGCCAAGTGTAGGTTGGGAGGTCCCACGGCGTCCATCTGGCTCTTCTCCCAGGGCTTGGCCAGAAATGGCTCCCCGGCAACTCTGGGCCCAAGTGTCGGGCTCCTTCTTCCTGCATGAGGTGGCCAGCAAGGTGACGACAGACGTGACGTTTCAGGAAGAAGAAGCCCGACACTCGGGCCCAGTGTCGCCGGGGAGCCATTTCTGGCCAAGCCCTGGGAGAAGAGCCAGATGGACGCCATGGGACCTCCTGACCTACACTGGGCTGCAGAAAGCCCCAGGTGAGTACCAATTTCGTTTTTATTTTGAGCTCAGAGTCCCTTTAACTCTGGATTATTTTAATCAACAAATAAATGAACAAGCAAAGGTATGGGGAAAAATGCTCAAAGTGTACCAGAACTGAAAATATTGAAAATATTAATACATACCTGGGGCTTCCTCCAGCCCCATCTGCTCTGATTGCTCCCACGCCGCCGTCCTCCGCTGACTGCAGCTTCGGGAACCGGGTCCTGTCACTTACGTCAGTCGGCTCCAGTCTACACAGGAAAGTGCGCTGTTTGCGTATCTCTCCAGCAGCTGCTGGAGAGATATGTAGAGGACACACTTCTTCTGCATAGACTGGAGCCAACTGACGTAAGTGACAGGACCCAGTTCCCGAAGCAGTAGACAGCGGAGGATGGCGGCGTGGGAGCGATCCGAGAGGATGGGGCTGGAGGAAGCCCCAGGTATGTGTAAATCTTTTTAATATTTTCAGCTCTCAGTCCCTTTAAGGGTTCTCAATATCTCATTTTAGGAATTGTGTTGAAATATTTTAGGTTCTATTTATGCTAAAATAGTTAACATTCAAAGGAGTTCACAATCTAAACCACTGTGGCTCTGGCTTGCAAGGAAGTGATTTAGCCAGGACAGATGGAAGGAAGTAAAGACCTGTATTGTAGGAATCAAACATGCATTAAACAGTCACTGGGCAAATGTGTTTCTTCTACAGAATAGAAATTCTGCAAATCTGTTTTGTAGCATTTAAACCAGAATTACATTGATTTCTTTCTTTCTCATTAATAAACTGTAGAATGTTTTTTGTTTGAAAAGTGAAAGGCAAAGGAACACAGTATTTAATGTTTTTAGTAAATGTTTGTTGTAAGCAAATCAATAAATCGATGTTAAAATTGAATGTGCATTAATGGCCAAGAGCTAATCAGTCGAGGTTCCAAAGTACTTGTATAAGATGCCAAGTTAGTAATCATGTGAAGAACATTGGCATTAACACAATACAGTACAGGAAAGTCAGAAACCTAGGTATAGTTCCTGAATATTTTCTGATTTGGTGCAGCCAACATGTGCAGGGAGATGGGCATACTGGAAAGTCATGTATGCCAAACTACTCTACTGCCATGGTTAGAGTGATCTATTATTATTATTTATTGTATTTATAAAGTGCCAACATATGACACAGCTCTGGAGAATAAATGTACAAAGGATGACAGACATAACAAGGTTATACAACATAGGACAGAGTTATTCAAGGCAAACATGGTACAAAATGCATGATCTTGTGATTTTTGGGCTGGTTAGGTAGGCCCAGTAATACAAGTATGAGGCTGTCATTGGAAATACACTAAGGATGGGAGGACCCTGCCAAAGGCTTACATTCTAAGAGGAGGGGAGATGGACGCTATAGGTAGGACTGTAGAATACATATTCAGCAGAGAGTTGCTGTGTGGTAGGGGGTGGGTAGGCCATCTTGAAGAGGTGGGTCTTGAGGGCTTTATTGAATGTGTGGAAGGGGGGGCAAGTCTGGCAGTGGAAGGGAGTTCCAGAGGGTGGGTGGGGGTAGCTCTTGAGAAATCCTGCAGGCGCGCATGGGAGTTGGAAATGCGTGGGGCAGTTAGGCTAAGGTTGTTGGAGGGCGGGGAGGGGGGACGGCCTGGTCTATACCTTTGAACAAGTTCCGAAATGTAGGTAATCTAAAATGAACGTCTCGATAATTTTAAGAGATAGGTAAAAAATATCTATATGGATCTATCTTTGACATCTGTGCAGGGCCGCCATCAGAAATTTTGGGGCCCCTCACACATCATGCTGGGCCCCCTCCCGCAAAGGGAGCGGCGTGCAAAGCGTGCCACGGTGAGAAATGGGTGTGGCCATTACATGTGGGCAGAACTACTTGCATGATGCTATCATGTCAGCATGGACCAAACATCTCTGATCTCTTTTGTCTGCCTGTCCTGTGTCACCTCTTTTACCCTTGTGTTACCTCTGTCTCTTCTCTGCCTGTGTTTACTCTGTTCCTGTGTCTATTTTGTCCCCCTCTGTGTCACCTCATGTCCCTCTGTGTTTTTCTGTCTGTGTCACCTCTGTTCCCCTATGCCTATTTTGTTCCCCTCGTGTCACCTCATATCCTCTGTGTTTGTCTTTGTCACCGTCACCTCTGTTCCCCTGTGCCTATTTTGTCCCCCTCTGTATCACCTGTTGTGCCTCTTTTGTCACTTTTGTCAGCTCTTGTCCCCCTCTGCGTCACCTCTCGTTCTCCCTTTGTCACCTTTTTCCCCATCTGTGTCACCTCTTGTGCCCCTTGGCTTCCCCTGTCACCTCCTGCGCCCCGGCTTCCCCTGTGTCCCCTCTTGTGCCTCCAGCTTCCCCGTGTCCTCTTGTCCCCTCAGCTTCCTCCTGTGTCATTAAAGCGGAATATAACCCTGCATTTCAACTTTGCTCTAAAACATTATTTACAGTATATTATATGCAACCAGCATTTTTTTTTTTTACTAGACCAGCATTGGAAGGGTTACACAGGGCTTTAAAGTCCCTGGAGATTTTTGCAGACGCATCCAAACTTGAGTTAGATACTTTTTGTTTACACAAATGTATCTAAGTGTTTATTGTGACTCATCTCTCTCACTGAGAAGGAGTTGGAGGACAGCCAACGAGTGTGTAACATTTCTAAATATATACATATAACTAAATAGAATGTAACTATCTGAACGTCTGCACGGAACTTAAAACCTCTGTGTTTAACCCTTCCAATGCTGGTCTAGTAAAAAAAAATGCTATTTGCATATAATATGCTGTAAATAATGTTTTAGAGCAAAGTTGAAATGCAGGGTTATATTCCGCTTTAATGTCCCCCAGCTTCCAGTGTCATCTTGTTCCCCATCTTCCCTTTGTCGCCTTGTCCCCCCCTCTCATGACGTCAAATGCGCGTACTGGAAGTAACCATGGTGACGGCCAGGACGCTATGCAGGAGAGCGGTGAGTTCCGGTGTGTGGATCGGGGCTATCATGTGACTTAATGGAGAAGGGAGCCACGGAGCATGGGGAGGGAAGGAGGGGGGATTCGGGTAGGGACAAGGCGCACAAGGGTGATGGCAGCCAGGCCCAAGAGAGAGGCCCAAACAAAGGGCCCAGCTTGTTGTAGCTAGTGGAGGCCCTGTGTGTGGGGAGGAGGGGGTGGGGGTTCAGGCGGTGGTCCCGAGCCCCCTGTGGGCCCCGGGCCCATCAGTGAAGTCATAGTTGTTGTTCCCCCCCCCCCCCCCCTGATGGCGGCCCTGCATCAGTGTGTCTGTACTGAATATCTGCATGTTCTGTCATTACTCTAAGTGAAGTGTACAACTCTGTTAAAAATGCTTTTCGGCATAGGTTCTGACTCCACTGACTTCAGATGTGAGACATTACTGGAGGCAAGCCATCAACAGGACAGAGGCACACATTTTTTGCTACATCAGACAGACTTTTAGCATGTGGGCTCTAACTCTGCATAGCTTAAATTTGTCTCTACTGGCAGCTAGGAAACAATCAGCGGTAACAAATCGGGAGACATCATAAATACAAGGGGAATAGAAAGACTGAAGGAGTTAAACTCTCACATGGCTCTTTACAGCCACATGCCCCAGCACTGACTGTTTTCTCCTCTGCATCATACCAGTTAGATTAGCCAACCTCCTCTGCCTCTATCTGATCTCCTCAGGCAACAAGTTAGCCCAATTTCAACCTCAAAATAGTTTTATAAAACTGGACTAGTATTTAAAAGGAACTAGTCAAACACCTGCAGTTGTTGACTTTACTAGTAAGCTACAGGAGATAGCCCAGAGAGCAGATGTGATAGGACATAAAGTGAATGACATTTAAAGCACAACTATCGCAAAAAATGTCAAAATTTAAAATACATACATATAAATGTAGATTTCTACCAGAGTAAAATGCATTATAAATTACATTTCTGACGGATCTGTCAGGTTTTGGAATAGTCGATCTCCTCATGGGGATTCTTCATTATTTCTTTATTTACAGAAACGCTAACCAAACTGATTTGCACAGTCTAACTGCCAAAGTAGTTAGCAAATGAGTAGGGAAGCTGGCTGACATCTTTGCATAGATCCTTTCCAGGGAGTGCATTTCTAAGGAATAAAGGTAATACTGAGAATTGCCCATGAGGAGATGGACTAGTCCAAAATCTGTCAGATCTATCAAGCTTTTATTACCTACTGTAAGTGAGGGCAACATCGGAAAAAGGTAATTTATAGTGCACTATACTCTGGGAGAAACACACATTTCAGTTGTATGTATTTTAAATTGTAAAACTTAAAGAAAAAAAAACTGAACTGAAAATAAACTTGAGATTAATTATATATGAAGTAGCAAAAGTATGTTTATATATTCCAGTGTTTCTTAGCCTCCATTCCCATTTCAGAGCTCCTGTTTGGATAGAAGCAGACCTGTCCAGTGTTTGCTCTGCTCCGTTTGAGGCTAGTGCCTTGCACCATAGGTGGTGGCATTAGCGACTGGGCATTCCGGCAAACGGATTGTTTTTTTAAACAGTGTGATATTTTTAATAATAGGATCCACCTCTTGTGTTCCTCTGAGCAGCAAGTACCCGATGGGTACATCTTTGCAGCAAGTGGGAACCAAGCCTCATTGTTACAACGGGTTATGTTTTTGACTCTGAAGTGTGCACAGCAGTCATGCCAGTGTGATATAAAACCTGGTCCATTTGGCTTCTAACAAAACTAAAGAGCTTTGAGCCTGTGTAGATTCTCTAGTTACCAGGGATTGTTTGTACAGTCAGATAAGTCTTACGTTTCTATTTTCTCTTCAGGAGAGCCTAGCTGAATGTGGGCTTGTAGTTCTAACCCTACCAATAACTCTGAAGTTCCTTTCTATTTTTTGCATTGCACATGTAAAAGAAAAAATCATTGTAGTCATCTGTTTAAATATGGCAGCCAAACAGCATATGTACCCATGTTCACATCACATCTTGGCCCTAATTTACAAACTACGGATAAAACCAGCATAATGTCCATTACATGAGCAACGCATGCATTGTGTATGTAACGAGAATAGTGATGTGCACAATTCCAGTTACTTTGCTTGTGGAAATGCTGGTAAGGCTAATGTGCACTACATGCTCAGGTAAGTCTTGGCCCATGTCACATATCCGTTAAAAAATGCTATAATGCTGTAGAATCAACATAGAATGAATGTTCTGCTTTCCCAGGCTTTGTGGCATTTGTTGTCGGTTACCCCCCCATCCACTGAATCCCGAGACCCCAGAACTCTCCTGAGATGTAGCACAATGTTTCTGCTACCCTGAAGCCAAATCTTTGACCTAGCCATTGCCAAAAAACTTTAAACTTCCACATGGTGTTGGAATCCAGATGTTTGCTTACCTGGTTCTGGCCAGGGCTCTTGCCAAGACAAGCCTTGCAGAAAGCCAACTTAAAGGAATTCCATCAATACCCAAGTGTTATAAAATGACAATGTACAAATAATGTCTTAGAGCTGTGTAAACATTACTTACATTTTCATGTAAAATATCACAGGCAAAACCTTTAATTCATTGTGTGTAGGGTTTAGCTCTATTCAAATCATTCGCAAAAAGGTGTCTGCTTCAATACACAGCCAGTGTTGTTTTTTGCATATCAGACTACAGAGTATTTTTCCCTGAAAGCCAAAACAAATATGAAAAGCTGTGCTGTCACAGACAATCACACGTTTTAAAACAAGTTACATTTCCTCTGCTCTCTTGCAGACAGCTCAGAAACATGCAGCTTCTTCTGAGAGCTTTCTCACACACAGTTACACACAGAGATAACTACACTGTGAGGGAAACTCCCCTCCCCTCATTAACTCTCCCGTCAGAAATGAACAGACAGTGCAGTCAGTTCGGAGTGAAAGGAATTTGATACAGTAAACAAATGAAATGTATACATCATTATTTACCAGCACTTCAGGAACTCTCTCTAACTCAGGTTAAAAAACACATGTTAAAGCGGTATTGTCACCATAAAAATCAAATTTCTACAGCAACTGGTTTGAGTGTATTAAGTAAAAAAGATGCTAATCCTGCATTCAAAACTTGCAAAACGTTTTCTGCTGTTATGGTTTGTAGTTATCACATACTTTAGGAGCACTGGCCCTAGTGCCAAACAGTGTCAAAGAGTTGAATGCTGGGAGTTATTTTTATCTCTAATATATTCCTCCTCTTCCATTTATTTCTCTCCCTAGCTGCTTATCAGAAACGCCCTCTGATTACTTGTGTTTACAAGCAAAGCTGAGGTGACTCAGCGATTGGAGGATAAGACAGTGCAGTTCCTAGTATACACCTCAGTGGGAGTGTCTGAAGACTCTGGGAGGAGGGCAGATAATGAATACACAATGAGCAAGAGAAGGGAGGGGGGAAACAAGAGTCAGGGAGGATATGATGTCAGCATTAGCTTGGCAAAATAGCCACTGCCTAGAATAGGATTTTTTGCTTTTCCTTTATAAAATTCACAGGAATCCATACGTGGATAGCACAATACATCTGTTATGTAAGTAGAAGTAGTATTTATCTACTTATATATGTGTTTTTTATTTCTAGGTTAGCATGGGTGTCGCTTGCTCTTTAATCGATAGTATCCCTTTAAAATATATATGTGAATTCCCTTTTTAGTTATTCCAAAACAATGATGGGAGTCATGGGACCTGCAGTGTAAAGACTCTCTTGAAGTAGGATGATGAGGTTTTTGAGATTTCTAGTCCTACTCTGATGATTTTTCTTCAAACACAATACCCAATATGAGAATGCAATACAATAATTGGTAGACAATGTCAAATAACACTTCACAAGAATCCCAAGTGGGTCCAGTTGAAATCTTAGTGAAACAGGAGCTCTTAAAACAAGCTAGAATACTATTCTAGACTTTTAAAGCTAATCTTTAATATTTTCATACTTTAGGGCCCGTTCACACTGCACGCGTTTCCAGGCGCGTTTTGGAAACGCGTGCAGGTGGCCGACACGCACGACATCAGACATTGCATAGAGTGCAATGTCTGATGTTCACACTGCATGCGTTCCGGACCTGTGCGGTCCGGGAACGCATGCTGCACGCCGATTTTGCTAAAACGCGTGGCTGTCCCATTCACTTTTCAGTGATGGGATCAGCCACGCAACGCACACAAACGCGGATGGCGTGCGTTCGTACGCGTTGCGTTTCCGCATGCGTTCCGCACGCATGGCCATCCGCATTTGTGATCTGAACGGGCCCTTACACATGAATGCTGACCATATTGACATTTTGGATATATTAGACATCAGAGTTGATTAACTGCTTCCCGACCGCCGTATAGACAAATGGCGGCCGGGAAGCTGACGCCGCAAGGACCGCCGTATTGACAAAATGCGGCGGTCCTTGTATGGGCATGGGCGGAGCGATCGCGTCATCAGTGACGCGATCCTCCGCCGGGAGTTGGAAGCCCGGCACTTTGCCTCTGCTCGCCGGCCACTTAGCAGCGCCGGCGAGCGGAGGGATCTCAGGGATCCACCAATCAAAAAGTATAAGGCACTTTGTTAGGTAAACAAAGTGCCTTATACGTGCTTCCTCCTCGCCTCGTGGTCTCATTGTTGCAGAGACCACCAGCGAGGAGGAAGCACATTGTGAGTATTCACCAACACTGCTTTTTTTGCCCTCAGCCTCCCTGATCACCCACCCCAGGCCTCATACCCCCCCTGATCACCCCAGCAGACCCCTGCCTAGCACCCTTGCACCCCTACAAAACCCCCACCCCCCCACCTGCCACTAACTAGCGACGCTGCCCCTTAGTTTAGGTCCCTAACTGCCTCCTAGTCACCCCTGATCCCCCCCCCCCTACCTTTAGATCACCCCCAGACCCCATCCCAGACTACCCCCCTGTATACTGTATACATCTGTATACAGCTACCTTACCCTCTGATCCCCCTCTGATCACCTGTCTATCACCTGTCCATCACCCCTCGGCACCCCCACCCATCAGAGCAGACCCTAACTGCCCCGGGGGGTAACCGATCACCTGCCCAGGCCCTCGATTGCCCTCATACCCCCCTTCTGATTACATCCCCTGCTCTTTGTTTACATCTGTCCTCCCCAGCAATCACTAACTGATCTTTGATCAGTAACCCCCTGTGTCTGCCTCTCATCAGATCAGGACTCAGTCTGCCCCGTGCAGGCTCCTGATCAACCCCCCACCCCCTCAAATCGCCCTCAGACCCCCCCCCCCCCCCTAATCACTGTCCAAGTGCATTGTATTTGACTGTGCTGCGCTTGTATTCGATTGTGCTGCGCTTGTATTTGATTGTGCTGCGATTGTATTTGATTGTCCCGTGATCTGCTTCGATTGTCCCGTGATTGTTTGATTGCCTGAGACCCCACTTCCCACCACACCCAACCCCTCCCCCCCCCCCACCACACCCAACCCCACCCTCCCCCCCACCACCTCCAACCACCACCTTCCGAGTGCATCAGATTTGCTTGTGCTGTGATTGGAGTCGATTGTGCTGTAATTGTATTTGATTGTCCCGTGATCGGCTTCGATTGCCCCGTGATTGTTTGATTGCCTGAGACCCCACTTCCCGCCACACCCAATCCCACCCTCCCCCCATCACCTTCCGAGTGCATCAGATTTGATTGGGCTGTGATTGGATTCGATTGTGCTGTAATTGTATTTGATTGTCCTCTGAGACCCCACTTCCCACCAACCCCAATACCTCTCAAATACTCCCTTTTTGCTAGGTAGGTGCTCTTTTTTTCTGGGTAGTCTCGGAGGAAAACCCCATAAATTTAGCAATCCAAAATGGCAAGAAGGGGGCTTTCCGATGACGAGGTATACAGGTACATGGACCAGTCGGATGAGTTCTTTTGGGAAGAATCATCCGTCGAATCTTCCGGGTCCGAATTTGAACCTGTAGAAAGCAGTGGTTCCCTGACCGATAGTGATGACGAGGCTATGGTCCCGGCTAGAGCCAGGCGTACCAGACCCCAAGTCGTTAGACCGCAGGTGGCGCAGGATCCGCCTCAAGGGCAGCAGGGTGGTGCTAGCGCTGTTGATAGTTTTCTTGGTGAGGCAGGCACCAGCAGCGCAGCATCTCCTGGACTTAGTGCCAGTGCTTCCGTAGACCCTGGCGAAGTGGTGAGCGTCAGCATGGAAGTTGAAACTGGTACGGTGGCAAGTGCAGTAGTACCCCCGTCGCAGCCACCAAGAAGAAGATGGGCCCGTAGTACCCATAGACTCCCAGAGGTGCTGGCACAACCAGATTGGCAATCCCCTGATTCCGCCGCACCCGTAGTGCCCCCTTTCACCGCCCAGTCTGGAGTCCAGGTGGCGACAGCTCATCTAGGAACGGCCCTAGAATTTTTGCAGCTGTCCATCACCCAGGTTCTCTTGGACTTAATTGTGGTTGAGACCAACCGTAAAGCCACACAATTCATCACCGAGCACCCGGAGAGCATGTATGCCCAGCCTTTCGGGTGGAAACCAGTCCAAGTTTCCGACATTAAAATCTTTTTGGCCCTTATCCTTCACTTGGGACTAATGAAACAAAATGTATTGCGGTCGTATTGGTCTACGAACCCAGTACATCATGTTCCCTTGTACCCTGCTGCCATGTCCAGGACACGATTTGAGTCCATCCTGCGCTTCCTGCACTTCAACGACGACGAAACCTGTCATGAAAGGGGAGACCCTGCTTATGACCGGCTCCACAAAATTCGGCCCCTCATAGACCACCTGTCCTCAACATTTGCAGATGCTTATATCCCTGAACAGAACATCTGCGTAGACGAGTCCCTCTTACGCTTTACCGGGCGCCTTGGCATCAAACAGTACATCCCAAGCAAGCGCGCCCGGTATGGGGTGAAACTGTATAAGCTCTGTGAAAGGGCCACAGGCTATACATGTCGTTTTAGGGTCTATGAGGGAAAAGACTCAAAATTGGAGCCGGTCGGATGCCCTGACTACCTGGGGAGCAGTGGAAAGGTTGTGTGGGACTTGGTGTCACCCTTGTTCCAGAAGGGGTACCATCTTTTTGTGGACAATTATTACACAAGTGTGGCCCTCTTTCAGCACTTAAAGTTAGAAGGAATCCGATGCTGTGGCACTGCGCGGCCTAGTCGCCAGGGCTTCCCCCAACGGCTCATTAACACCAGATTTCAACGGGGGCAGAGGGCCGCCTTGCGTACTGAAGACCTGCTCGCGGTGAAATGGAGGGACAAGAGGGACGTTTACTTTCTGTCCACCATTCACACAGACACGACAGTCCAAATTCAACGGGCAACTAAGGTAATTGAAAAGCCCCTTGTCGTCCACGAATATAATGTCAACATGGGAGGGGTGGACTTCAATGACCAGAGGTTAGCGCCCTATTTAGTTACGCTGGTATAAGAAAGTGTCTTTTTATCTGATTCAATTGGCAGTTTACAACAGCTTTGTTCTCTACAGTAAGGCTGGGAGAACTGGATCTTTCCTCCAATTTCAGGAACAGATCATTCTGGACATCCTGTATCCAGGAGGTGCCAGCCCCCCCCCCAGATGCAACTAGCCGACTGCATGGTGGGCATTACGCCTATCAGATTCCGTGTGCCCCAGGTCAACACATCCGAAGAAAACGTTGTCGTGTCTGCAGCAGGACTGGAAGAAGGAATGACACCAGTTTTTATTGTCCCCGCTGTCCTGACCAGCCTGGCCTATGCATAGGGGAGTGCTTTGAGAGGTACCACGAGCAGGTACACTATTAGAACCTAGAGAACTCCAGACACAGGAGTAGGCACACACTCACTGGTCTTTCGCACAATGTCCCAGGTGGAGGAGAGGTGAGCTTGAAAACCAAAAAAAACGGGTAAGCATAAAAGTGGGAAGAAGGATCGGTTTCCATGCTTGATATTGCTGATCTGTCCTGGGTTGGCGATATAAGACGGCATGTTTGAATTTCCCTTGAGTGTGGACACCCCCGGTTTATATGTGATTTGGGCCTATGATGATGCTTTAATGCCACACAGAGTCATCTCTATTGGCAGGCATATTGCTGTATCCTACAGGCATAATGCTGTATACTAAAGTTCTGAGGCCCAGTCACATAAGTTGGTGGCTCACCCTGAGTGCAGGGTGGCACGGGGTGTCTCTCTCCTGAGGTTATCACTGCCATTGATGTGGAGCAAGGTATGTTTGCCGTTCATTTTTCCTTTCAGCCCAGAGTGCATTACTTGTATACCCAATATAAGGAGTATAGCAGAAACTCCTAATACTGGCCATACATGTAATGATTGCAGAGACCCTAAAATGCCAGGACAGACTCCACAAATGACCCCATTTTGGAAAGAGGACACCCTAAAGTATTATGTGAGGTGCACGGTGAGTTCATAAAAGATTTTAGTTTTTGTCACAAGTTAGCAGAATTTTTTTTTTATTTATTTTTTTAACAAAGTGTCATTTTCCGTTTACTTGTGACAAAAAATAAAATTTTCAATGACCTCACCATTACCCTCATGGGATACCTTGTTGTGTATTCTTTCCAAAATGGGGTCATTTGTGGGGTGTGTTAACTGTCCTGGCAAGTGGGCGGGGTGCTAAATTGTGAGCACCCCTGTAAAGCCTAAAGGTACTCATTGGACTCTGGGCCCCTTAGAGCAGTTAGGGTGCAAAAAAGTGCCACACATGTGGTATCGCCGTACTCGGGAGAAGTAGTACAATGTGTTTTGGGGTGTATTTTTACACATACCCATGCTGGGTGGGAGAAATACCTCTGTAAATGACAATCTTTTGATTTTTTTACACACAATTGTCCATTTACAGAGTTATTTCTCCCACCCAGCATGGGTAAGTGTAAAAATACACCCCAAAACACATTGTACTACTTCTCCCGAGTACGGCGATACCACATGTGTGGCACTTTTTTGCACCCTAACTGCGCTAAAGGGCCCAAAGTCCAATGAGCACCTTTAGGATTTCACAGGTCATTTTGCGGAATTTGATTTCCAGACTCCTCCTCACGGCTTAGGGCCCCTAAAATGCCAGGGCAGTATAGGAACCCCACAAATGACCCCATTTTAGAAAGAAGACACCCCAAGGTATTCTGTTAGGAGTATGGTGAGTTCATAGAAGATTTTATTTTTTGTCAAAAGTTAGCGGAAAATTGATTTTTATTGTTTTTTTCCACAAAGTGTCATTTTCCACTAACTTTTGACAAAAAATAAAATCTTCTATGAACTCACCATACTCCTAACGGAATACCTTGGGGTGTCTTCTTTCTAAAATAGGGTCATTTGTGGGGTTCCTATACTGCCCTGGCATTTTAGGGGCCCTATACCGTGAGGAGTAGTCTGGAAATCAAATTCCGCAAAATGACCTGTGAAAGCCTAAAGGTGCTCATTGGACTTTGGGCCCTTTAGCGCAGTTAGGGTGCAAAAAAGTGCCACACATGTGGTATCACCGTACTCGGGAGAAGTAGTATAATGTGTTTTGGGGTGAATTTTTACACATACCCATGCTGGGTGGGAGAAATATCTCTGTAAATGGACAATTGTGTGTAAAAAAAATCAAGAGATTGTCATTTACAGAGGTATTTCTCCCACCCAGCATGGGTATGTGTAAAAATACACCCCAAAACACATTGTACTACTTCTCCCGAGTACGGCGATACCACATGTGTGGCACTTTTTTGCACCCTAACTGCGCTAAAGGGCCCAAAGTCCAATTAGCACCTTTAGGCTTTCACAGGTCATTTTGCGGAATTTGATTTCCAGACTACTCCTCACGGTTTAGGGCCCCTAAAATGCCAGGGCAGTATAGGAACCCCACAAATGACCCCATTTTAGAAAGAAGACACCCCAAGGTATTCCGTTAGTAGCATAGCGAGTTCATAGAAGATTTTATTTTTTGTCAAAAGTTAGTGGAAAATGACACTTTGTGAAAAAAACAATAAAAATCAATGTTCCGCTAACTTTTGACAAAAAATAAAATCTTCTATGAACTCGCTATGCTACTAACGGAATACCTTGGGGTGTCTTCTTTCTAAAATGGGGTCATTTGTGGGGTTCCTATACTGCCCTGGCATTTTTGGGGCCCTAAACCGTGAGGAGTAGTCTGGAAATCAAATTCCGCAAAATGACCTGTGAAATCCTAAAGGTACTCATTGGACTTTGGGCCCCTTAGCGTACTTGGGGTGTAAAAAAGTGCCACACATGTGGTACCGCCGTACTCGGGAGAAGTAGTATAATGTGTTTTGGGGTGTATTTTTACACATACCCATGCTGGGTGGGAGAAATAACTCTGTAAATGGACAATTGTGTGTAAAAAAAATTAAAAAAATGTCATTTACAGAGATATTTCTCCCACCCAGCATGGGTATGTGTAAAAATACACCCCAAAACACATTATACTACTTCTCCTGAGTACGGCAATACCACATGTGTGGCACTTTTTTGCAGCCTAACTGTGGTAAGGGGTCCAAAGTCCAATGAGCACCTTTAGGCTTTACAGGGGTGCTTACAATTTAGCACCCCCCAAAATGTCAGGACGGTAAACACACCCCACAAATGACCCCATTTTGGAAAGTAGACCCTTCAAGGTATTCAGAGAGGGGCATGGTGAGTCCGTGGCAGATTTCATTTTTTTTTGTCGCAAGTTAGAAGAAATGGAAACTTTTTTTTTTTTTTCTCACAAAGTGTCATTTTCCGCTTACTTGTGACAAAAAATAATATCTTCTATGAACTCACTATGCCTCTCAGTGAATACTTTGGGATGTCTTCTTTCCAAAATGGGGTCATTTGGGGGGTATTTATACTATCCTGGAATTCTAGTCCCTCATGAAACATGACAGGGGGTCAGAAAAGTCATAGATGTTTGAAAATGGGAAAATTCACTTTTTGCACCATAGTTTGTAAACGCTATAACTTTTACCCAAACCAATAAATATACGCTGAATGGGGTTTTTTTTAATCAAAAACATGTTTGTCCACATTTTTCTTTTTTGCTGAATATAATAAAAAGTAAAAATCGCAGGAGCAATCAAATAGCACCAAAAGAAAGCTTTATTAGTGACAAGAAAAGGAGCCAAAATTCATTTAGGTGGTAGGTTGTATGAGCGAGCAATAAACCGTGAAAGCTGCAGTGGTCTGAATGGAAAAAAAGTGGCCGGTCCTTAAGGGGTAGAAAGCCCTAGGTCCTCAAGTGGTTAAAAGAGAAAAAGAAAAAAAAAACAGTCACTGATGAAATCTATAACCAAGAGGGTCTTTTTTTTGTTTGAGTAGTTGTATTGGGGAATTCTGTTCTTTTCTCAAATCAGACAGGAGCAGTGCATGAACTGCATCAAGCAGATGTCTGCTGACTCTTGAATAGGATTTAGCTGTAATTTTCAGCCAAGACCATCTCTTTTATTCAAAATGGTTAATAACCTATAATGTGTACTACCACCCAGGTGTAATCAACATAGTTACAACTACATGGTTTCTAAAGGTTGAAACAATCCTAAGAAACATTACTCATTTTGGTAAACTTAGTAGCGTCTTCCACTTTGCACTCATTTTTATCTAACTACAAGCCAGGTGTTTACAACATAACATATATTTGTAATTTTCTTGGGTCTTTGACATGAAGAAGTAAAGCACACAGATTTGAAACTTTTTGTGTTAATTTTCAAATTTCAAATGAATGGAAGATTGGGAGAATGAATTAAACAATTACAACTGCTATATGTCTTACTGCCATCACTCTCTGTGATATACCCCCTAAGGGTTGTGACACCTGGATGACATATAACAGACTTGTAGCAGCTACAAATCTGAGCTTCAGTCCTGCTAATGCTTTTGAATGCAAACGATAATAGCTGTCACGCTCGCATCAATGTGCGTTTCTGTAGACAGCTACGCATCTGTGCTACAAAGTAGCTCATGTGCCACCTCTCTATAGACCATGTTACATTTGAAGCTTTGCTTCTGCATCACGCCACCCTGGCATCTTTAGATTTTGTGACCTGTCACTGTGACGTGTAGCTAGCAATAGACTTGCATAAGGAGTGTTTTATCACCAGCAACAGTGTTCACCTGAACATTTTTGACAGTCTTTAGCCCCTTGTTGCCTGGGGGTAGAATCTCAGCCTAATTATAGGAAGTTGTTAAATAAATGTTATGGGCATGTCACAAAACCACTCTGGCTTTGCAGCATGTTTCTAGAAATCTGACATGTACCTAACAATATACTGTACTTGCATTGGGGATCATTAACACCAGCAAAGCGGTCACCCTTTAAAAACACTGGTATCTGGCAACATTTCAATCACTAAAATGTGGAATTAACACAAATGGATTTGTGCACTGCTACACCAATGATAGCAATTGTTTGAATGCCATTATATAGCAGCTGATGTTAACTAATCATTAACTAGTGTACCACTAGTGTATCAGAAGTGAAGTAAGAGTAAAAAATATGTTTTTACTGAAATCAGAATTTTTCCTTTGCAAATTACTATAATCCAGAGCCGGTTTAGCTACAATGGAGACACAGGCAAAAGTGTAACCTGGGGTCTCCTGACACCCCCTCTCAGCAGCAAATGTACCCCATGTGGCCCCTGATCTGGCTGCTGCCCCCCATGACTCCACCCCCAACTTTATTGTGCCCCCAGACCCCAGGATCCTTCCAAAGCCAACTCCCCATTCCAAAACTTGTGCTTCTGTGGGCCTCTGCAAAGTTTTTGGTAGTGGCCATATAGCAACTGAATTGCTTGGCTCGCTGTCGCACTGCTCTATTAGTGTTTACTCTATCTTCATCCTTGCATGGGCGCCTCATCCAAGTCACCTGGTGCTTATTACATAATGACTTGTGCCGGGTCACTGAGCTGATGTGGCCAGTTAAGGATGAAGACCAGGAACACGAGCTAATGGAGCAGCGTGGCATTGTGCAAGTTGCCACTGTGGTAATGCTGGCCCCTATTTGCTCACATTCCAGAAACCTAGGTGTTAACTGTCACCTATCACATCTATATATTCCTATTGTAGAAAACTAATAATGTAGTAGAATTCTGCCACACATCTTAAATCTTAAACGCATCTTCCATTTGCAGTGTTAGTTAACTGTTGCTGTATGCTCAGCAGAAACTAAATTATTTGAAGATGTCATTTAAAGCCGAGAAGAAGTGCCATTTGTCATTCAGCTAGTCGGCTTCCCCCTGTCAAGCTCAAATACAAAACAAAAGTTCACACCATAGGGCTGTTGGGAGAAGTTGCCACCCAGACTGTGATGAATGAGGGGAAACCTTGGACGGCTGCTGATTCAGGTAGAAAATCAGCACAAACTGAGGAGAAGGCTTGATCCATAGCTATAAAACTCAGCTTCTTTCAAGGTTATCGCTGTATGCTATATAAATGAAAATGAATCAACAAGTTGGTTCTCAAAGTGTGAAAAGATCAACATCTGACATCCAAGGTCCACCCCATCTATTTGAATTCATGGTAATAGACAGTAGAGTTACAGTACAGAGGAAACAATTCAAACATCTATTATTCTTTAATGTGAGCATTTTCTTCCTTCCTGAAACATATGGGCATTGTTTAGATGCATGATATATACAACCGTTTAACAGCTTTTTTTCCCGTTTTTGTAAACCGTCCAATACCTTCTGGTTCAAGGTTAATGAGAATTTCAGCTGTGGGCTGACAGGTTGACACGAAGCTCAGTCGGCTGTAACTAGGATGAGTGATACAAGCAGAACGGAAGTCAATATGTTAACACAGAGTTAAAACTGTACGCCTCAGCGAGTCACTTGCAGCTGTCTATTGATTGAAGCAAAACATAAAGTCTGTTAAATAGAAACAGTTCTTATTTGTACAACACTGTTAATTGGAAGCCTGAACATCAGAGGTGATTCATTGCTATGTCTCCTTGCAGCTATGGTTTGGGCATTGATTTGGATAAGAAAAAGAAAAATAACAATGGACCTCCTTGTTTCTGTTGCCTTTTTTTTGTTTTTGAAGATTTTCGAATGGCTATTCTTGTTGTAGTAGATGTTAGGGAACACATACAAGGTGCTAATCTGTATGTTCTATTGGAGCTGACAATCTCCAGGCAGTAAATCACACTGCTGTTTAATTGCTATGTGAGCTGTGCAGTCAGATGTCAGACGTGCAGTGTACGACCCACTTGAGGACAGAGATTCTTAACTAATGTCGTGAACTTTCCATTAGATTCATGTAGGGGCAGATGATTGGCTTTTATGTAAGTACAAAGCAGAATGCTTAGAGTATGGATTTCTGGTTTTATAGCTTAGCTCCATAAATGTAAACATTAAAGTGAACTCAAAACCCTGTACTTGGAGCATCTGCAATAATATACAGTATATGCCTAGCTGTTCTTTATCCATATGTATGGCAATTAGCTATTCTTTTAGCTTACATGCAACAGTATTTTAAATTGATAGTCAGTTCTCTAATGTGGCAGCTAAATAAGGTAATTTTGTTATGTTACCTGGACATAGTGGCTGGATAATACCTTAGTCATCTTTTTCAGATCTCATAATTATAGTTTTCAATTAAAAATTGTAGCTTCCTAGATGTCATTGCCAAACTGTACACATATGCCGGTCTACTTGATAGTTAGTTGAGACTTCCGGTTGTCTGAGTTTCAGATAATGGAGACTTTGCTGTATGTGTAAAGTGCATGACATACGCTGTGGTATTTAAGTTAGTGAAGATGAGAAGCATATTGACCTGAATAAACAGCAGGTATGTAATATGTGTTGTTACTGGCTACATGTGTTATAGTAGGTTTCATTACAGTATGTGGGGATTCTGCCATTTATTGTGTAAAGGTGGCCATACACAATTCAACCAAAGCAATAGATTTGGCCATGTTATAATTTGGCGACTTTGTGTGTGGACCTGTTTTTTTTTTTCTTTTGGAAATTGTTTGTGTATATTATTTTGTATTTTCAGTGTTAACAAAATGCTTTGTTTTTGTTTTTCTGGTGATTGCTAGGGGATTTCTGTTACGCATACTGTATGTGTGTGGATGGAAAGGTTTGTAAGTTCCTGTTAATTTAATGTCGTGTACATGCCATGCAATTTCCCATTAGAACGACAGGACATTTCCAATTGTTTGATAATTTCTAGTTTGTCCCATCTGCTTCCAATCAAGAAATAGAGATGGCCCGAATGGTTCACCGGCGAACGGTTCCCGGCGAACTTCCGGTGGTTCGCAATCGCGGAGAACCGCAAACTTTTCCGGAAGTTCGGTTCGCCCCCATAATGCACCATTAGGGTCAACTTTGACCCTCTACATCACAGTCAGCAGGCACATTGTAGCCAATCAGGCTACTCTCCCTCCTGGAGCCACTCCCCCCTTATAAAAGGCAGGCACCGCCGGTCATTATACTCATTCGTGTGCCTGCAGTAAATGGAGAAGGAACAGCTGCTGCTGCAGACTCTCATAGGGAAAGATTAGTTAGGCTCTTGTGGGCTTGTTAGCTTGCTCCTTTCTGATTCTTATTGCTAAAATAGCACCCTGCAACAGCTCTTTTGAGAGCTAGTCTTGTTCTTGTGATCTATTTTTTTTTCTGTGTGTCCCACTGACACTTGTGTTGCATAGGCACCCTTGATAATTCATACTGTGTGTGTGTGTGCCACTGCCAGGCCCAGCACATTCAGGGACTACCTGTGTGTGAGACAGGTGCACGTTGTAATACCCATCACTGCATATACCTACCTACCTGTTGTTCACAGTGCACCCACCTACCTACGTGAGCTGAGCGCACGCAGTGTCACTGTGCCTGTCCGCTACCTGTCTGTGTGTGACAGGTGCACATTGTAATACCCAGTACTGCATATACCTACCTACCTACCTGTTGTTCACAGTGCACCCACCTACCTACGTGAGTGCATGCAGTGTCCCTGTGCCTGTCTGCTACCTGTCTGTGTGTGACAGGTGCACATTATAATACCCATTACTGCATATACCTACCTACCTGTTGTTCACAGTGCACCCACCTACCTACGTGAGCGCACGCAGTGTCACTGTGCTTGTCCGCTACCTGTCTGTGTGTGACAGGTGCACATTGTAATACCCATCACTGCATATACCTACCTGTTGTGTTCAGTGCACCCACCTACCTATGTGAGTGCACGCAGTGTGATATACCACTCCGTGAATACCTGTTAACTGCACCTGTGTGACTGCACATTGTATTAGTCAAGTCAGTGCATACCTTTCACTTCACCCCCCCCCCCAATATGGACAAAACAAAAGGCAGAGGCAGGCCACCTGGCAGGTCTGTTTGAGGTCGCGCTGTCGTGATTTTGTGCGGCCCTCGACCAAAGTACAGTGTTCAGAAGAAGGCGCGTGCCATCAACCCCCAATATTGTCAGGACGTAGTTGACTATTTAACACAGAACACCTCATCTTTCTCAGCTTCCGCACGGAAGTGTGACATATCTTCCTCCTCCTGCTCTGATTCTGACACCCCACTTAACACTCAGTCGGCCGCCACCACCACCAAAGTGCCATCACCCCAGGGCTCAGCGGTGTGGAAATTTTTTTGTGTGGCTGCCTCAGATGAGAGCAATGCCATCTGTACTCTCTGCCACTGAAAATTGAGCCGTGGAAAGACCAACACCCGCATAGGGACACTACCTTATGAAGGCACAAGATTACAAAGCACAAACTGCAATGGGATGACCACCTGAGGAAAAGCAGCACACAAAAGCAAAACCAAACACCGCAGTAGAAGATACCAGGCCACATTTTTTTTCTCAAAAAAGGCAATACCTAAACTGTACCATGATGTTGAAAGGCAAGTGGTGACATCTCTGGCACATAGCATTGGGTCAAGGGTCCATCTAACCACGGATGCCTGGTCTGCAAAGCACGCTCAGGCCTGCCCCAAGACTAAGTCAGTTTCCACACAGCATCTCTGCCTGCAGGCTGCTTGACTGCCTTCTCTGCCACCACCAAGAGGGTCCAGGACTCTAGGTGGATTCCTGAATTTTTAAGGCCGCTGCTAGCAGTGGCCACTATAATAACTTTTTTTGGTGCGTGTACATGCCTGCCTAATTTTTCTGGCTGCCCTGCGGCTGCAATGACAAAACAAAAGGCATGTACATGTGCCCATTCCCCTCCATGATCATTACCTTGCTGCGATGAAGGGGCTTGCATATCGCAATGAAGCAACGACCGCCGGCTATATGAGTTGCTTCATTGTGGACAGACCAAATTTGATCAGCTGGATAGTCACTGTTCTGTCATTCAGCTATCTCAGCCCGGCGACCATATGGGCTTAAAAACCGCCACGGCCTGCACTCTTGCCATGGTGCGCACCAGTCCAGCATGGCCGTCACTACACAAACAGCTGTTTGCGTTACACAGTGAGTTTGGTGTGTCAGTGTGAAGCAGTACTCTAATTACACTCCCTGATTGATGTATACACATGCAAGATGTTTTAATACACTTTAGGCCTGCAATTTAGCATTCAATGTGATTTCTGCCCTTAAAACGCTGCTTTGCACCAAATCCAGATTTTTCCCCGGGACTTTTGGCATCTATCCCACTCATCCATGCCCCCCTCCAGGTGTTAGACCCCTTGAAACATCTTTTCCATCGCTTTTATGGCCAGCAATAAGTGTTTCTAGTTTTCAAAGTCTATTGTGGTTCGCGCGAACCGAACTTTTGCGGAGGTTCGCGAACCGAAAATCAGAGGTTCGGCCCATCTCTATTTGACACATTTGAAGTCTCTTGGTCGGGTAGGTTAAATATATATTTAATGGAAATCCTACCCAAGATACTATGCTATTTTAGAACTCTTAATATCCCAATTTCTAACTCCTTTTTAAGTGACTGTTACTGAAATCCCTTTGGTCAGGAAAGAAACATAGAATTGCATACTCATACCTCCCTTATGTTTTGGTATAGAAGCAAAACATAGAAGCCTATTACTATGTGACCTTATAGAAATATCTAAACTATGATGAAACAATCCTACAGGGATACTGTAGGCAGATCTAAAAGAGGCAATTTTAGGCATTTCTCATAAGGCTGTTTTAATAGGTACTATTATGGGGATCAAGATACCCAAACGACAGGCAGCACGGTGGCGTAGTGGTTAGTGCTCTCGCCTTGCAGCTCTGGGTCCCCAGTTCATATTCCAGCCAGGTCAACAAGCAGGGCAGAGATTCAATAAAAGTATTGCCAAGTCAATGTTCTCCCTTTCTGAAGAGCCAAAAGCACATCTCATATTTGTGTTGTCTCCAATAGACCAAATGGCCCATTAACTTTTTTTCTCCTTGATATTTTCTAAGAAGATATTTTCAAACCTTTCCAATAAAAAATACATAAAAGCTCCCAAAATGCAAGAAAATACTTAAAGCGGATCTGGGATGAAAAACTAACTATAACAAGTAACTTGTCTATATATCTTATCAAAAGTTTAGATAGTTTACACAGCATATCTAGCTGCAAACCGCTTCAAAAGTTTATGATTATTTATTCCTGTGATACAATGAGGGCAGCCATGTTCTGTTTGTCACATTGATACAGGCTGAGGGCTGGGGATGCTATCAGCTTGCCTGTGTGTAAATTCAGTCCCCTCTCCTCCTCCCCTCTGCCTCTGAAATCTCTGGCTAGTAACCTCCTCCTCCTCTTGCCCAGACTGAGTTCCCATAAGCCTTTGTTACAGTGCCAAGGCACTGTGAAAAAGCTGTGAGCGAGGCTTGCTTAGTTTATAGGGAATTCGAATATTAAAACAAAACAAAAAAGTATTTGCTTTGAGTACTGCCCAATAAACTATATGAAAGGAACACAATTATGCAATGAGTAAAAGTTTATCTCGGATCCACTTTAAAATAACTTTGCTATTACTTTTTTCCAACTTTTTAGGAAGCTTTCAATTGCTAAATGCTGAAAACTTATTTTTAGATGAGATGAAAAATGATCTTTTGGGAGAAAATTCAGGAGAAAAAGTTAATTGAATTATCACTGTTCATCCATTTTGCACATAGCGAGTTTCTTAAAGGGTCTCCGAGCAGTGCCTGTGGGTATGCCTTTAAGCATACCCACAACTAATTATATCCTCACACCTACTGGCATGATGTTTGCAATTATATCCCCCTGGGTTCCTTGTATTTCATTGCATTGTGCTGAATGTAGCTGCCGACTTTGGGAAAAAGTCGCCCTGTGTAATACAAGTAACTATGGAAAGATGCATACCATTTCAAAGCTCTCTTTCTCCTCTTTCCAACGATATATAAACCGCCATCCTACGCCTTTTAGTTTTCGTTATTTTCGCGATCGAAATCGCGGCCGTGGCAATTTTGATCGGGAAATTAGAGAAAACTAAAAGGCGTAGGGCAGCGGTTTATATATCGTTGGAAAGAGGAGAAAGAGAGCTTCAAAATGATATGCATCTTTCCATAGTTACTGCACTGCTCAGAGTCCCTTTAACTAAACTCAAGTCCTTTCCATTGTATGACCGTTTTAATTTTTAAATGGATATTTATATATCAATATTATCTGTTATTTGATTGTTCTTTTTTATGTATGCACAACATAATCTCAAATGAAATGATTAGCATGACAGAATATTTTTCGTGTGTATACAGAGTAAGGACGTGATCCATTTTCATTTTTCTTAATGATATTAATCTTCCTCCTCTATTAAGCACTTTGCTTCTTTCCATGTTGATATATTTCCATTAAAGACCTGCTACTTGTTCCCTGTCTAGTTCATCTGTAAAGGTTAATTTGTTTAGCCATGTATTCTTTTTTAATATTCTGTTCCTCAAATTAATCTCTGATGTGACACATTCATACATTAGCTAAACCAGTTGCATTTTTTTGTGTTATTAGCTAGCAGCTGACTTAATTATCTGCTAAGCATCCTTTTTTTAATTTTTAATCCAAGTAAATATATTTCCCTCTGCAGCATTTTAAAGCACTAGCCTATAATACCGAATCCTCCTCAGAGAACTTTTAAGTCACAGTGAGCCAATAAATATCTCCATCTTCTTAGAGCCCGAAGTATTGACAGATGCTTCAAAATGGATCCTACACATTCAGTACCTGCTGCGTCTAGATGATGATTACTCAAGTCATCACAAAATGTGTTTTGTCTTTCTAATCCAACAGCAGTACATGCTCCTAAAAAACACTTTAATTTTAATAGAAGTGTGTCTTTATTTATGTATGTTATTGGTCACATACAGTGACATTAGATTCCTCATGTGGCTATAGCATTATAGGATGCGTGAATTTTTGTGATACTTATGAGTGGGCAGTTGACCATTTTCTGCTGCATTTTATACCTTCATACAATGTTAGAAATGGGAATTTTTTACAAATAAATATTGACTGTTTTTAGTTATGCTCTGTTTTTAAAGGATTCTAAAAGGAAAAATTTGAAAATGTGTTTTTCCATATGTATAAAATGTAAGTTTTGTTCCAGAATAAAATCCACTTTAAATTACGTCACTAGGTTGTAAAAATCTGGCAGATCTGACAGGCTTTGGACTATTCCATCTCCTCATGGGAGAATGTCAGTTTTCTGTATTTCCAAATTCACTTACTGAATGGCAGTGGCACAATTTAACTGCCAAAATAGTGTTCAAGTGTTCACGTGTGTAGGGAGGCAGACCGGCATCTTTGCGTATATTTTTTTTCTAGGGAGTGCTTTTTTTACTGCCTACCTTGAGCTGAAGCAACACGTGAGAAAAGTAATTTATAATGAATTTTTATCTGTGAGAAGTCTACTACTACAGGAGTATGTGTACGCCTGTATTTAAAATTGTACGATGTTTCATGATACTGGCCCTTTAATGTTTTGTAACGTGGTTATAACATTTATTGTATCTGGTATTTTCATTAATAAGAATATATCCTTTCAACCCCCTATACCTTTGGAAGAAGTCTAAACAACAACACCAGTAATGTTGTATTGAGTGCAGGTGCCTGATAAAAGCAAGAATCTGTTCCACTGCTGTACTTTGAAGCCCTGGTTATCACACGGTGTTAAAGAACATAGTTTAGTTTTATTGCCAGGCATGTGATCTCTTAATTAGCTATCAAACTTAAATAAGAAACACAGAGAGCCCAATATAGTGTAGTATGTATTGGAAACCGTGGATAAATGTAAGTGTGAGATGAATATACTCACAAACATGGGCTACCTCTTATGCAACCACTGTAGATGCAAGTGAGGAGATTAGACCTGTCCTCACTCAGGATTAAGATGTCGCTCTCTGTAGATCAGAAAAGTAGGGGTAGGTCACCCCTCCACCAGGGGTGGACACAGTATTATCGTAAAAGAACAGAGGCGCCAGTAGGATAAAAGGTAATACATTTTAAAATTTGCTGGGAGGCAGTGGTGGACTTGCCTCCGGAAAGCAGACTCAAAATGCTGTCTGAATTAAGCAAATAAATGTAGTATTGGTGCCCCAAAAGATGCAACGTGTTTTTCAGGCACAGACCGCTTCATCAGGCAATAAGATAGGGGCAAACAGTAGCTGGTCAGTAGCACGAATAGCGCCTCTGTCACCTTTAGCTAAGAAGCAGAGCGATCTGATGGAAGATATGGAAAGCAGGTTCTGAGCTAATATGTCAAGAACTAAATTGACCAAAGAGGATACATGGCCTAGTTCCTATTCAGAGAGGTCATCTTGGAACTGAATTCATAGGGAATTTTGCGATCTTAGAATGCTTTCTGTTCCATAAATATCTTCAAAGCATCAGCTATTAGCAAAAGGCTGTTGCCATAACAATATTAACCATAGTTACTTTATGTAGGTAATGCTGCATAATGTAAGGACAGGAACAGCAAAATAACATTTCTTCAGTTGCTTTCTGGACCACTTTTTAATATACAAATATAGGAGTTTGCTATGTGAGGTAAGGGATGGGGTCATATTAAATATTTCCATTTGAAGACTTGCACACAGATGTGTAATTTCATCCTACCAAATTCTCTATAATTATGTCCTCTTGACTGCCCATTACTTAGAACATTTTCCGTGCTTTTGCAACAGTGGGATCTATAAGAAGGATAACTAGTTGTGCATGGTAAATAACAAAAATGTTAAATGTTTTCATCGTTTTTAATATAATTCTTATTATTATTCATTGATAACACATTTACAAGAAGGGAAATATAATGCAGTGTTTGTTCATCAAGGCTAAAAATTCACATAAAAATAAGAACCTTCCTGTTGGCAAGCGTCAATAGAATATTTCAGGTAACAGCATCAGCAGCATCCTATCTCGGAAATGTACTATTCCACAGAGTATTGTTTAATCAGGCAAAGCTCTGCTTTAACAGATGGGTCCTAAAATTTGAGTGAGCTGAGAGGGGAGTTTTCAAAAAAAATAACTTGCACAGAATATGAATTGGCAAATCATTTGATAGTTGGAATATATAAAGTAACAAGTCAGAGCTTAGAAAAACAAAAACCTGCAAGATGGAGATACTATGAATCTGGTTGTGGTGTGCCAATTAAATTGCATATATTGTACAAATGTGACATTAAAGCCGACCTATTGCAAGTTAAGCCAGTACATTATAAGCTCTGGTACACATATCCTATTTTGATTGGCTAATTTTACCACTTCCATACAGTATAAAAACCTTACCTACACAATCTGTTCATGGAATTCGAAATCTGTAGGCCCTCATACTGCGTGGAGGTGGTAAAATGTCAGGCATTGGACAATCAAAATTGCATGTGTGTACTAAGCTTAGAAATGTTACAATTGAATCAAATGTGTTGAAAACCTTGGTAGGCAATATAAGCTGAACATACGCAGAAAAAAATTACCTATGGTACATGCCAAAATTTCCTTACCAGACTTTATGGCTCTATCCAACCACATTTCTACCTTCGTTTTCTCAAAGGAGTTTGCAAATTCACTGGGTGCATTTTTTTTTAATAAATAATGGACAGCCTAAGAAAGAGGCAGTGTGATCTCTGGTGATGAATGAGTATAAACTGCAATAATTGTGCAGTTGTCCCTGTTCACTTCAATAGTCAATCACAGCTTCTGACATACAGGGAGCCACATGTGCTTCCTGGTTGCTTAAGCAACCAGCCAAAATGGCACAAACCTTCCCCCTGAAATACTTACCGAGCCTCCAGTCTAGCAGCCTTCCTGTACCTCCTTGTGGGCTCTGAGTGGTTTTCCGGATTCCTCGGTGCACACAAATCGGCGTATCACTGGAACCACATCGAGATAGGTGGCACACCAGCTTCTGTACACAGGGGAGGTGCTGCTAGACATTGCTGGAGGCTCTATAAAGTATTTTACAGCCTGCTGACACCCCAAAAAAGCCTCCGCAAAAAGGTCTCCATAAGGCATGATGGTTAGTTGAGTCTTCCAGTTGCCTGAATTCTGAAAAATGGGGACTCTGCTGTATGAGGGTTAAGGGCTCTGCCTTTGACTTGAGTCATGACATGAGGGTTCGAATCCTGGTTAGTGTATTTTTTACAATACTCTTCTGTGCACTTCCGTATTTCTGAAACAGGGAGTGCAAGCAACTGTCATTTCCTGTTTGGCTGTCAGCCAGAAGGCTGCTGTAATCCCCAAAGGCCTGCCTCCAATTCTCAGTGTGAAACCGGCCTAAGGAGTCCTGGGCAAGACTCTCTAACACTGCAAGGTGGTCTGGTGGGCACACCCTTAGAGGTTGCAGCTCTTGAGCGCTTTGAGTTCGACAGAAGAAAAGCATTATACAAATAATGGTAGCCTTATTATTATTACCCTGTCAGCTTGGTGGGATGCTATAGCAGTCCACCCAATTGTCACGTTTTCTTTTCTGTCTGTATACTAAGCTAAAGGATCACATTTTGCAATATGTGGCTTAGTTATTCCACCCTTCAGACACCGAGTGCACTGCAAGGAAACAGCCTGATCACCACAAAGTCATTATTTATATTGTATAGTGATTGCTGCTTTTTACTATTCAGCCTTTACAGGTCTTAACCTCTTGAGGACTGCAGGGCTAAACCCCCCTAGTGACCAGGCATTTTTTAGCTAAAATGGCCACTGCAGCTTTAAGGCCAAGCTGCAGGGCCGCATAACTCAGCACACAAGTGATTCCCCCCCCCCCTTTTCTCCCCACCAACAGAGCTCTCTGTTGGTGGGGTCTGATCGCTCCCCCCATGTTTATTTTTTTTTTAATAAATATTATTGTTTTTTTTTTTAAAAAAAAAACCCCTGTTTCTTTAACTCCCTTCCCTCCCTCACTCCCTCCCTCCCCACAGCCGGCCAAATATGGCGATCGGCTGTCATAGGCTTCTGCCTATGAGAGCCGATCGCTCTCTTGTCCCCCATGGGGACAGCCGTGTCACACGGCTGTCCCCAGTGCAGCGCTGCTGCTGATCGCAGCGCTGCACAAAGTAAATAGACGGCGATCACGCCGTCTACCGGTCTCCCGAGCGGCAATAGCCGCTCGGAGACTGAAGGCGGGGCGGAGCTCCGCCCCCCAAGCAGGAGATGCGCGCGCAGCCTGCGCGCGATCTCCTGCAAAACAGAGCCCCAGGACTTTACGCCAATTGGCGTTAGGTGGTCCTGGGGCTGCCGCCGCGGCCACGCCTACTGGCGTGACGCGGTCGGCAAGAAGTTAAGGTAAAAATTGTGCAGTCATATGAAAAGTCTAAAATTTACGCCTTTTTACTGATTACCAACAAAGCTACAGTTTACTGTATATGAGGGTTCGCTATCTTTTCACATCTACTCATTTAATGATGATATGTTTCTGCAAATGAAAAGGAGAAATGCAAGTGCTTTGCGGGGTATGCTTATCCTGATGGATCATGGATGACACTGCATCTCATTTCTTGTATGGTGTATATCTGTCTGAATAATAAGCAGTGCATATGCCTAGCAGATTTGCAAAGAACTGTTTTTCTTATCCCTGTAGTTTGGTAGGCCGAGTCCATAGACATCACAGTATGGAATCTCTGCTGCTTTCCTGCTGCAAACCTGAAACCTTTTCACAATGAAAAGCTTGTCAGTTTTGAGTGTGGCTCAGTGGTGCCACACCAGCTTGAGTCTCTGCAGTCTGGAAATGAAAAGGTTGAAGGCTAGCAGCTAACACCCAGCTTTGACAGCTCTGTGATGGGGTAACAAGTGCTGTGGCTGACCCACTGACTTTTCTATGTGTTTTCACAATAAGATCCCAGGGGAGACATACGGATAATTAGTGGTTGGAAGAGCAACAGCCTGTCGAGTATAAATAAATGAAAATCCTTTCCAAGTGTTAGGTGCTACCCATCACCATCAATACTGATTCTCATACCCGAGAGTAGTACAATTAGGTTTCTGCAATGCAGCAGGTGGCTTTAATCTAAAGGCGTTATTTGTGAAGAGGAATTTAGTTTTTATTGTAAAATAATGTAAAATAGAATAGTTCATTATTAAAATGAATTGTAGCAGAGCAGCAGTGATCTAAAAATGTGGATTTATTTTATATATTTTATTTAAAAGATAGCTGTCACAAAAAATGGTAAGATTTAAAGTTTATACAGATAAATGTGCATTTCTCTCAGAGTAAAATTCATTAAACATTACTTTTTTTTCTATGATGTTGTCACTTACAGTAGGTAGGAAAAAGCTCACAGATTTGACAGATTTTGGACTAGTTTATTTTCTCATGGGTGATTCTCAGTATTACCTTTATTCCTTTCAAAACCATTTCCTGGAAAGACTCTATACAAAGATGCTGGGTGGCCTCCTTACTCATTTGCACACTATTATGTGTTCCCAAAGCCAATAAGTGCCCGTAACAATAATTACTGCATCAGCGAGATGCCAGTGGTTATTGTGAAAGTATAAACCATACACAACACTTTCCATGTCTTGGGCCAAAAATAAAAATGACACCTACATACATTAAAACCAGTAAATACCCCATTAGTTTCTAATACCTTGTCCCTTTCCCCACCCACTAGTTACCAAAATAAAACACTTGTAAAAAAAAAAAAGTAACCTCATTTAAAAAAATACATTTAGTTATCTTAGGACTCAACTTTTTTTATGTGTATGTCATGAGGGTATTCTATTGATATTTTTTTTGCAAATAAATGCTTGTAATTGGTGATATAGTAGAAATGAACACAAAACAGGAAAAATACCTTTTTTTTCAAATAAAATGTTGTCACTCACTGCACATTGTACTTGGGACAAAATTTAAAGGTTGTAATAACCAGGAATAATGGGCAAATAAAATGTGTGGGCTTTATCTACCGTGGTGCTGACCTGTAGTGGTCAAGTGGTTCATGGGGGGGACAATTTTCACATCATTCTCACTATAGGGTTACATTAAAGGGAAACCAAGGTGAGAGTGATATACAGGCTACCATATTTATTTCCTTTTAAACAATACCAGTTTCTTGGCAGTCCTCCTGATCCAGTGTCTCTAATACTTTTAGCCCATAGACCCTGAACAAGCATATGCCGGTCAGATACTCTGACTCAGCTGACTCAGATTTTACTGGATTAGTCATATGCTTGTTCCAGGGTTTTGACTCAGACACTACTTATGCCACAAGATCAACAGGGCTGCCAGGCAACTGGCATTGTTTACAAGGAAGTAAGTATGGCAGCCTCCACATACCTTTCACCTTGGGTTCCTTTTAATGTTATTGTGATTGTTTGCACAAAATATTTGAAACTCAATATGAATCCTTTCTGCTTCTTCATGGTTGTATGAAGCATAGTAGGCTTTAACCACAGTCAGCAGTAATGTGGGCTGCAATATTTATTTTAAAATTCAGCAAACTTGAAATGTCGTCATGCACATTTTTCTCTAGACCTTGCTAAGGGCGAATACACCCCAGGTGATGGCTGCAGCAATTCCAACCAAATAGCTGGCAATGCTGCTTCATAAACATAAAATATCATTGCATCCTTAAATAATATAAATAAGAATGCCCAAACATTTTTCTGTCCTTTATTTTATTAAAAAAATAAGCATAGCCTGCCAAGAGGTTCAAATCAACTCCCTGACCTTAGACGTTAGAGCAGCAGAAAATGAGGCAAGTGCACATGTTGCCGCCTCCTTCCCCCTTCCCCTGTGAGGCCAAGTACCCCCTATGGCTTTTTACATTAATAATGTATACTAAAAAATGACTGAAAAGTAACAGTTTCAGTATTTGCATTGGCAATAACATACACAGTTTGAGATACTGACCTGTAATTCTTTCACTTGTTGCTTTATACTGATAATAATTAATATAACACCACTGACATTTAAGTGGCAATTCACCTATTTTAAGGGATTATGGGATTAGCAGTGCAATTTATTGTAACCACAAGTGTGTTAATAACAGCCAGTAATCAAAGAATATATTGAAGCCAGAAGGGGACTATGCATCAATACTACCCACTACTTGTTTTCAAGGGGGTTATAAATTAAATGTGATTTTTGAAAAATGAGCTTAGTACACTATAGTGGTCCTGTAATGGTTCTGTCCATAGCATGTGTAATTTATGTTCGCTGTGAGTTAGTAAGCAATTAGGCACATCTGCCATGAGGAATACAGAAGGTATACAAGATGCACAGCTAACAGTTCAATGAATCTTTTGTTTATAAGTTTATTGATTTTGTAATAAAGGTTCCTTGGCTTGAACATTTTTCTGGCTTCAAACATTGTCTTAAATACACAGCAATTCCACTAAATATGCAAATGTTGCATTTTAGTTGTAAATAAACAAGTGAAAGAGGATTCCATTGTAGCACAAAATGTGCAAATGTAAATAAAGACTCCTATAAAACTAAAAATGCCACCAGCGTATGGATAGCAAGTGACATTTATGTTCTTTTTGCATCTACTGGTAATCTGTTAAAATGACTTACTCTATACAGTTTTTTTAGAAAATCGATTCACTAGTGCAAATGTTTTCAATAACAATTAAAGGCTAATTTTTGGGGGAAATCTGGAAATTTGGGCATGATCGCAGCTGGGGGAATTTTGGTTTACACCATAGCCTCCCAAACAGCAGGCACCAAGAGCACCTGAGCAAAGTAATTGGAGTGGAGTTCCACTACTATGTAGGAGAACTCTGCCCCTATAAAAAAAAAATAGTGGTACTCTGCAGGGACAGCAGAAGGTGTGTTATTATAAATGGCTATATAGCTGCTCCTTGAAAGCAATAACTTAATTTTCATTGTTGTGACATGAGCCAATCAAAACCCTTGCAGGAGATACAAAGATGATTTTGCTTGGGTTCTCTGTTAGTTCAATGTTGCAGGGAATTGCAGAGAAGAAAGTATATTTGACATAAACCATCCTTGAAATTTCTGCTAAAGAATCTCGTTGGCCCACTGGTTTAATTGTGAGCAAGGTTGCTCTCACGAGTAATCATGAGTGATTACCCATGATTCAAATGATGTTTAATTGGTGCAGGTGTGCAACGGGGATACTAGGGGTTATTTACCCATAATTACACCGTCCACCCTGCGTTCCAAACAGCTTGTACGCGTCTTATTGGTTGCATTGCAAGCCTCACCATGGCGCACTTCCTCCTTCAAGCTGGAAGGAGGAAGTGCGCCGGTGTGAGGCTTGCAACGCAACCAATAGGACGCATGTAAGCTGTTTGGAATGCAGGGCGGACGTCGGAATTATGGGTAAATAACTTTGTATGCCCATCGCACACCAGCGCCAATTAAGCCTCATTTGAATCACAGGTAATCACTCATGATTACCCATGAGAGTAACCCTTGTTGCTATATTTTCTTGCAAGCTTAGTTTAAAAATGTTACAAATATTTGAAATGTTGAGCAGCTTCAGACTTGAATGGAAAAGGATTCCTATTTGTTTATATAGTATTTATTTGTTTATATAGTATTTAAATAACATTGACCTTTTCCGCAGTGCTGTACAGTGCAGTGCTGTACAGAGTATATAGACTTGTGACTAACTGTCCCTCAGAGGAGCTCACAATCGAATCCCTACCATAGGCATATGTTGTTTTTGTTTTATGGGTAAGCCAATTAACTTCTTTGTATGTTTTTGGGGATGTGGGAAGAAACTGGTTTACCCGGAGGAAACCCCAGCATGACTATATTTACTATGTAAATCACTGTGTAAAATGTCTGCCTTATTTAAACACACAATAATAACAATAATGTTACTGCTATTAGTATTACAATGCAAAATGATTTTGTAGACTTGATATATGCATTATCAGTTTATTTTATTTATTTCCTTTTAATAAGCATGGTTACCTTTTAAGGAAAGTGCAGTACTCTATTGTTAATAGTATCATTTTACAGGACAGAAGTTGCATAGCAGGCTCTGCCATTTGATTGGAAGATATGGTGAGAAGCACTCGGGCCACCCTCTCCCTCCAACAAGGCAGTGTAACATAGCAAACCCAGGATTATAAATAAGTTCATAGGTAGTCATGTGGCTATCACTGAGCACAGTTACACATATCTTTGGCAGGGTTTTCATATTGTTACAGCTACCAGAGATGTATTGGAAGGAGGAGGAGGACATAGAGCTAATTAGCTGGGTTTGTTATGTAAGCTTATAATAGCCATATCGGTCCATTCTACTTCTACTTCCTTGCAGAGGCCAGTGTAATTGTGTTCTTTATTCTTCCATGTTAGTATGAGGAAATTAACAATTTTATGTAATGACCTGTAATTTGGGCACTATTAGTTTAATCTCTGCACAGTAATCAAACCCAAGATTTTTCTGTTGATGATGTTGAGCTTTTAATTATATACTACTGTCAGTTTGATTTTTGTCCAGTGCATACAAGTGTTTGGTTTCCTTTTGTAGCAGAGACTCCCTTTACTGATCGGGTATTTGCAATTGGCACGGTTATTGGCCTGAGGAAGTGAGCTTAGACCTGTGAAACGTGTTACCTGTGCTAAATATTTCTTTGTCTATACATAGATCTCATTACCAAGAAAGGTTAGATAAACTGGGTTTATTTAGTCTGGAGAAAAGACGCATTAGAGGGGAACTAATTAACATGTATAAATCAATCAGGGCAATATAAAAGCTCGGCTGATGAGCTTTTTGTCTCTAGGCCTTCACAAAGGACTAGAGGACATGATCACGGAGGAAAAAACGTTTTAGACATTTATTTAAGAAAGGATTCTTTACAGTAAGAGTGGCTCAGATGTGGAATACATTGCCACAGGAAGTAGTTATAGCAAATTCTATATCTGCATTTAGAGGAGGCTTAGATGCTTTCCTTGCGTTGAAAGACATCCATGGCTACAATTACTAGGTAATGCCCAATGATGTTGATCCAGGGATTTTATCTGATTGCTATCTGGATTTGGGAAGGAAATGTTTCCCTTTTGGGGATAATTGGACCATGCCTTGTAAATGGGTTTTTCGCCTTCCTCTGGATCAACAGGGGTATGTGAGAGAGCAGGCTGGTGTTGTACTCGATGGACATATGTCTTTTATTCAACCCAAATAACTATGTAACTACATAGGCTAATTTTTTTTTGATTTTATCTTTTTTAATTCTAATGTTATTCTTACTAGGGCGCCTCTTTACCCAATTTGTGCTTTACATACCCCCCAACACACACTGGTGGTGGAGTCTAGACAGACTACATGGTTTAAACCATAGCGATAATCTGTCACTTTTTTCCAAGGAGAGTGACCACACCCAGGTCTGGCTGGGCCACCCCAAGTGGAGTCGAGTTTGTTGTCTCCACTTGCTTCTTGTAGTCGGTTGCCCCTATGCAACCCGCCTTTGTGAATAGTACAATTACCTTACCCGTTGATATCCCGTATATGAAAACATATTGCGCTATTGGGCTCATGTTTTTTTGTCTCCTGTGACTCTTTCCCTAGGGTGCTGAGACATCCCTACTACTCCACGTTCCTTTTGGAGTGTTCTAATATGGTGTTTGAGGTTAACTGTATGTTGATCCTGCGTAATTCAGTTGTTTTCTGCTTTGTGACATGAGCTATCCAATGACCAAATGGATTTGCTCTGACTTCCTCATTAATGCCTAGCATCCCAAAGGACTCTGAATGCTTGTAATTGGAGTCTGACTACACATAGGCCTTTCATGAGAATGCATGAACATAGTTTGCTAGGGTTTTCTTCAGCACAGATACTGCTGCTTAGGCTTATTTATTTTGTTTAGTACCAGACCACCAATTTCAGATTTACAGGATTACTTTTGCCTGCAAGTCCCTTCAATATAATAAGCTACTAGCAATGGCATGACAACATCAGCCTACTATCTGTCTGAAGGTGCGAACACACCTTTGATGGATGTCGCCTGTCGGGGATCAGGACCCGATCCCCTTGGCAAAATTGGGCTGCTTTGTACATATGTGTGCCAGCTGTGTAGCTGACAACACGTTCTGTTGCTATGCGGAGGATGGGGGGGCAATGGTGTGGCATGTGCATGACATCATGTAGCAGGCGGGGATTGGCGTGCATAAACCAGGTGGCTGCCACTCAGCTAAGTTGATCCGCTATGGTAGATTGCTTGTGGAGCAGCGGTCAGGGGCTCTGTACACACACCTATCGACTGAGGAGCTGTCCTAGCCGACTTTAGTCCATGAGTTGGATTGGTCAGTCAAATCATCAATGATTAGAATAAGTATAGGGCTTGAATCCATACAGGATACAACTCCTGTAGTGTGCAGCTCGTAGGTATAGGCAGGATCAGGGCCAGTTTTCTGGAAAGGCAATAAAGGCCCAGAGCTTGGGCAGTTGCAGCATGGGGGGACACCTGGACATGAAAGAAGGGTTGCTTGCTACATATGAAAGAGGAGACTATAAATGGAAGATACACATGGATGAGAGGGATGCACATGCAATAGGAGGGGCAAAGCTGCACAAGAAAGGGGAACCACAACACACTTGACCTAGGGGCACAAAGTATAAATCCGGCCATGGGCGACATGGCTCCAGACCACAGGTAGTGTATCACGCTAAACAATTTCTTTACTTATCTTTGAAGTCTTCTGCCATTTTAAGTGGAAAATCTCACAAATCTAAAGATTAATGGATTTTCGCTAATGTGTTAAAACAACTTGCCTTGTGCACAGATATGAGATGAAAAAAAGACTGATAAATAAGATGAAATTAAACTAAGTGGATGTTTCTGCACTTAAATCTCTTCCTAGGTTTTATTTATTTTAGTACTGTTAGGAATCATGTAATGATATACAGTAATAAGTAAATGGAAAAGGACCAGCTTAAGGTCTGCTATGGAAATGGGTTTTGCATTCCATCTTATGTTCACTAAGGTTATGTACCTGTAACTAAGTGCTATAAATAAGTAATTACCGGCATATGTAGCAATACTGCCAATCAACACCACTCCAAATCAATAAACCAATACATGTTTTTCATTTCTCTCCACCCATTCCCTCCTTTAGGTTTAACTGGTTGTATCGAAGTATACTTAATCACTACCTTGGTGTCAGGGCTTTTTATTTATTTTTTTGCCATGTTAATGGGCGTATTTAATAACAAAAAATGTATGCATTTAGTATTCATGAAGTGCTTTAACAGAGCAGGTTGATTGACAGCCTGGACATAAACGATCTACCATAGCAGCATCCAGTTCCTAACCTCTGTCTGCCTGCCACTCACGTACTCTCTGTCATCTAAGCCTATTATAGATGTCCATTATTCATTCTATATATTGAACTGTGATGGATTGCTCTCTTGGGATTTTTAGGACATCTTAATATTGCTCTGCCAGAATTCTCCACCATAAATAATTTGAAAAGCAGTATGCTAAATGTAAATGGATCAGGAAGCCTAGATTTATTAAAGCTTTCCCAGCACAAAAAGCTGCATATTGCAATATACCCTTGAACCACCTTCATTTTCTCTAATTTTTCATAATACTATGGTTGACACCTTTGTCTGTGACATCATGCTGACTGATGCTTGATTCAGCATTTTGTTGTGTATTTATCAATGACTGCATTTGAAGAAGCTGCATCATGTGTATTAAGATTGAAAAATAAAATGCTTGCTAGATAGTCAATTCTGATTCCTCAGCTAGCTCTGTCATGACTAAATACCTGATTAGTTACAGCAAACTGAAACCATGTAACCCCTCTACTCCCCAACGTATCTAAAAAGTAAAACTTCTTAAAAAGCAGTACTTGTTGATGTTTCTCAAATATGACTACAAATAATAAATAATAATAAATAATGAAGTATTTGTGTAAAATCTTTTTCATCATCCAGTTTGAAAAATGTGCCAATCCCAGAATAGCGTCTGGATCAGGGTTGTGTTAACATCATTTCAAACACCTCTGCCCATATTGTTTACTCCGTGCACAAGCAATTCCTTATACTGGGCATGCATGGTTTACAAGTTTGCACATGCTCAGTAGAAATGATCCAGAATTCTCACCTTGTGCAAAGTTCTGAATGCAAAATGTGCACTAGCAACAATGCAATAGTTCTGGAAACCTGAATAATTTAAGCATCCACAATGTGTAAATGTATCAAACATTTTAATTTTATAATCAAGAATGTCCTTTTTTTTTTTTTTTTTATATAGTCGGACTTTATTCAGTTATGCTATTGCAAAGATAAAAGAACCAAGATAATAACTGATAAGAAAGTACTTTAACCACTTTAGAATCCTTGGTACGCATATCCACGCCCCTTTAAACTTCACGTGCGGATCAGGGGCGCATATATGCGTACTGCTGCCTTACCGTCGCATTCACGATCCCCGCGCTGTTTTCCGCCGATCCACCGTCGCAGCCCCCTCCATCTGTGATCAGGACGTGAGAATCTTTTGATTCTCAATCCCGATCACCGTCCCCGTGTCTTCGCAGGGCTTGTTAACGTCGCATAAGCTCTGAGGCCTGACACTTCCGTGTTGGGCTGTGTTCTATTAATAGAAACATGGTCTCAATATCACCATCTTGTGGCCAAAAAGTAAAATACACTTATTTATGCCACTATACTGTTTTCCATAGCAAGTTTATTATTTTTTTTTTATTACTTTTAACCCCTTCCATCCCTGCCCCACAAATACAGAAATAAAACACTTGTTAAAAAAAAATTACATCATTTAATTTTTTTTACATAAATAGTTACCGTAGGGACTTTTGTAATATGGATGTCATGAGTATATTTTTTCAAAAAAAGTTCTTGTAATACGTGAAAAAGTATTAAAAATCTCTAAATGGAAAAAATTTCCTTCATTTCCAGTTAAAATATTATCACCATACATTGTACTAGGGACACAATTTATATGTTGTAATAAACCAGACACATGGGCAAATAAGATGTGTGGGTTTTATGTACCAAAGCACATTTTATTTTAAAACTATAATGACTGAAAACTGAGAAATAATCATTTGTTTTCTTTTTTCCTTATTATTCCCTTTACAATGCATATCAAATAAAATAATTCAGAGCAAAAACTACCACACAAAGAAAGCATAATTTGTGGCGAAAAAAACAATATATAGATCATTTCAGTGTGATAATTAACAATAAAGTTATCGCTGAATGAATGGGAGAAGCGCTGAAATGTGAAAGTTGTTTTGGTTTTTAAGGGGAAAAACCTGTGATCCTAAAGTGGTTAATTCTGACATTGGGTGTTGATGCATCAAAGTACAACAATAATCCACACAAATATATACAATATTTGCATACATTTGATTAAAAAGTGCCATGCAGAAGTTATCAAGCAAAAAGAAAATCCTCTTGTGAGAAGCGGTTTTTTTTTTATTGAAGTTGTTTTTCTCCTTATTTTGGTTATTAAACAAACAAAACAAACTCAGAACATTTATATTGCACTTTTCTCCTGGCAGACTCAAAATGCCAGAGCTACAGCCACTAGGACATGCTCTATAGGCAGTAGCAGTGTTAGGGAGACTTGCCCAAGGTCTCCTACTGAATATGTGCTGGCTTACTGAACAGGCAGAGCCGAGATTCTAACCCTGGTCTCCTGTGTCAGAGGCTGAGCCCTTAAGCATTACACCTGACTTGGGAGGAATGTGGAAGCTACCGTATTTATTTCATTTTAAACAATAACCATTGTCTGGCATCCAGCTGGTCTTTCATGCATCAGTGGTGTTTGAATCGCTCACGTGAAAAGCATGTGGCAAATCCAGTGAAATGTCAGTATATCTGATCTGCACCATTTTATCAGGGTCTATGTCAAAAGTATTAGATGCAGAGGATCAGCAGGACCGTCAAGACATTTGCATTGTTTAAAAGCTAATTAATATGGTTCGACAATTGCAACACTGCAAGTGACACCATCCCCTAGGGTTCCACTGCTGCTGCACTTTGCCAATTCACTGTGATTGACAAAAGCGTTTGCAAGTAGGTCCCAGGCCTAAATTTTAATTTGAAAGAAAACCTGAGGTGGGTTCTAAGAATCCTAATTGCACACAGAGGCTGGGTCTGCATATAATACCCAGCCTCTGTTGCTATACTGCTCCCCCCCACAGGCCCCCCTGCACTCTGCTTGCCCCCATAAATCACACACCGTGCTAAGCGACACGCAGTGTGTCGATTGCCGGCTGTTTATGTCTGTACTGTCATTCTCGCCGCTCCCCCGCCTCCTCTGTCACCGTTCCCCGCCCATGTCCCTTCCCTCCCCGCTGATTGGAGGGAAGGGATGCGGGCGGGTAGTGGCACCATAGAGGAGGCGGGGGAGTGGCGAGAATGACAGTACAGACATAGACAGCTGGCTATCGACACGCTGCGTGTCGCTTAGCACGACGTTATGATTAGGATGGGCATTATATGCAGGCCCAGCCTCTGTGTGCAATTAGGATTCTTAGAACCCACCTCGGGTTCTCTTTAAAAATAATCTGTATTTAAAACATATAGCATAAAAAAACATACCTATGTGTTCGGGGACATCTCCTATTACCCTCTGTCATAATTTTGCAGCTCCCTGCCGCATCAAGCATAATTAAAAACAGTTTTATAAACTTTGTTTATAAAAAAAAATGGCCACCAAAACCAGAAGTACATCAGCAGAGCTTCATTTCCCCTGCAGCTCTAATCCACTGAAGTGTGACAGGCTGTTTCCTCTGAGCCTGCAGACTTGAGCACTCTGCCTGTTACTGGGATTGCTCAGCATGTGACAGTCCAGGCAGCTCATTTCACAGCCTCACAGAGGACGATTTATCATGGTTACAGCTTGTTTTTACAAGTTGTAAAAAGCCTGCAAGAGTCTGCAGGCTCAGAAGAAACAACCAGCCTGTCACTCTATATGCAGCTCTCTCCCTGATCAGCCTCAGAGGCAGCTCTCACTGACAAGAGAGCAGAGAGGCTGCCTAATCTAAATAACACACATGGGAGTGTGCATAGAGGGGAGTGGAGGGGGGGGGGGCGTGCTTAGCAGATCAACAACACTGAAGAGTTGGCAGCCTTCCAGACACACGGCGACAAATCCGACAGGGGAAAGATAAGTTGATTTATTACAGAGACGGTGATAGTAGAAAGTGGTGCAGTAAGCCAGAGCACATTAGAATAGGTTAAGGAGCTTGTAGGATAGTAGAAAAAAGGCTGAACATTTTGTTAGTCTCTTTAATGGATCATTTTGGGGAGAAAAGCATAATTTAAAATGCATGGATTTGTAACCTCTTTTGTCTTGTCACTTAACTGTCCCTCAGAGGGGTTCACAATCTAATCCCTACCAGTCATATGTCTATGTATGTATTGTTTAGTGTATGTATCATAGTCTTAGGGGGAAGGCAATTAACTTACCTGTATGTTTTTGGGATGTGGGAGGAAACCAGAGTGCCCGGAGGAAAGCCACACAGACACAGGGAGCGGGACAGGTATACCATACAATACCCCACTCTTTACGCATACTATAAACTCTGTATTAAATGTTAAGGTACAGTAACTGGAAGTATATTACCCTGGGAAAAGTTGTGGAACCCAGTCTTAAAGTGAGTAGAGCCCACAAACAGACGTTTGTGGCCTTCACCACCAGGAGTACTGCTGGCAATTTGTGCTAGTTGGTTGAGACTGGGACTCTGCTGTATATGAAAAATACTCTGTTTTCTGCCCTTGAAATACCCATTTTGGCTGGATTCTTGCTGTAATTAATTTTATATTTTAATAGGTTTCATTGCTACGCATCTGTGAATTTAATAGCCTCCAAACCATATGTATTTGTTTTGTATGTCGACTTGTTTTTACAGTTTGTGAATAAGCCTCAATCCACTCTAAAATATATGCTGCTTAACATTCATAAAGCATTTGTCGTATGCTGGATTATTAATCATTTTCTGAAATCGTGAGACACAAATTAACCGTATTCTTTTATGTTTGTAACTTATCAAATAAAAGCCCGGCAATCAAAAGAAGGGTTGATGTGTCAATGCCATTTTCCATCTACAAAGAGCCATGAGCTCTGAATTATAATACTTAGATCTCAAGCTTTGTTTCAGGTTCTAGAGCTACTCCATTATGTTCCCTGAACTAGCTGATGATTACATTAGGTGACAGACTCTTTTAATTAAACACCTTTTCAGTTTGAAAGAAATGAAACAAACTGAGAATGTTAAATTATGATGATGCTTCTAATACAATCTTCAGAAAAAAATACTAGACTTGCCAGCTACTGTTTACTACTATTATTATTATTATTATTTTTGTTATTATTATTAACTGCTTCCAGACCAGGCTAGTTGAAATCTAACCCCTGTTTGGGACCTCTTACTCCCGCCACTGCAACCTATTGCCATGACAGCAGAGTTCAGTGCGCCAGTCCTGTGATCACTGTGAGCCAATTACATTGTCTAATTTATTGAGGTTCTCCAGGGTTAGGGAACACTGGAGAAAAGTGGGGAACTTATGTGAACAAAAACTGTCCTGTTTTTTAAAACCTTATCTATTAAATGGAAAAGAATTATGCAATCCTTGCATGATTCACATCACAACATACAGTAAGTAACATGATGTTACTGAAAGTCATCGCTGCTGCCTGTGGGAAAACCTGGATATGTACTATAGATTCTAACTACAGGTGTGTTATGTGTGTGTGCGCAGAACTGCAGTCACGTTAGTAACTTTTTAGCATTTCTTTTAGCATTTAGTATAGTCCAGCTGAGGTTTTCAAATCAATTCTCCTTTACAGAAGACAACCTAAAATCCCTAAGGTACTGAAATGCAATATTGTTGTTGTATTCAATACTATCTTTTTATACATTTGCCATTAATATTTTATGCCATGTTGTACTTACTGAAAAGTCTCGGTCCTGTAATTCAGACATGGGTCCTTTTGTAAACCAATGCATTTTATAACTAGATCTTTGGTGATTGACATGTATGATGTTCAAGTAACATTTTGTTCAAACATCTTTATAATTTTTTGTTATGGTATTGGCATCCATTGTTTGACTACCCTGTAATCACAGACTATGATTGTACTGGAGAGGAGGACAACAACATGGATACATTGAAAAGGACAACTCTGTTAAAGCAGAGGCACACAGACGCACGTACATGTAGTCTACGTATGTGTTTGGAATGCAGTTACCAAGTGATTTTCATGAAACATTTTAAAACTTGGCTCTGTTTCCAAAGGAAGCTTTTCAGTTTTTCTAAGCACTCCATCTCCTATTTTGTCAACTAATTTGTATGCCTCTAAACTTGCTTCTAAATTATTGCATGGTTTATATGGAGGCTGGCAGATTGTCAAGGAGATAGGATTCTTCACAATGAAAAAGAAAATGTTTGCTAGGACACAGAAAATTTTAATGAAAAAAATCTTGATGAATCTGATTTTTTTTCCCCTGTGAAAGAAGTGCAACAATGGACTTTTATTAAGATACAGCGTGCAACTATCTGGACTGTTACTTCTCATCTTTCTTCTGGGCAAAGTAAGGAATATTTAGTGTAATAAAAGGTGCTTCCAAAAATGCCTCCCACCTTTTTCCTTTATACATACTAAAAACAATATCCAGCTAATTATAGTTGTTGTTTTTTAAATGCATATTTTTTTTCACTAGACCTAAAAGGTTTTAAATACATACCATACATCAGGTACAAGAAGATACAATGCAGAGTCTAATGTTTACATCTTTTTTAATGAGCATTTTAGTGATCATGGGGAAACATGTGGTGTGATTTACTGAAAGTACAGATTTTACCTTGTTTTTCCCTTTTTTAATTTAAATTTCAAATGTGTTCTTGTGTTATCTAACTAATAAAACTGGCACCCGGTCTCAACTGTCCTCAAACTCTTTTACAATACACCCTTGTTCCCCCAATCCAGTATGGTTGCATTCACACTCCCATATGTGGCACTTGGGATGAAGTGGGGGAAGGGTGCATACTCTTGATCTGGCAGGTCAAAGTTTGTGCTTCTTCTCTGTCTTCCCAGGTTTTATGGAGCCATTCCAACATCTGTGTTAAAGCCTCAAAACCCAATATGCCTTAAAACCACATTCCACAGTGATTCACCTTTCCAGCAGTAAAGTTTCTGGGCTGGCATCTTTAATACATTTAAGAATGTAAATCAGGGTGAGGTTAGATTTTACAATGGGCAAACATTCACTAAATGTATAAATGCTAAATATTTAAAAAAAAGCTATTGTATCCATCAAGGTGTATACAGCATAATTTCTCATCAACATTAAGCATAATACAATGAGAGCTGCATTCTTGAATTACAGTATATATGCCTTTCCAATAAAGTATACATTGAATTTCTGCACTTGTGGTCATTGGTCAGTTAATTTACTAAGCAATGAAAATGTATTTTAATTTTTAATTTCATAATTAAAATGTCATGATCATGTTATAAATAAAATGACTTATGGTAAACTGAATATATGTGGCACAGTAAAATAAAACTAATATAATATTGTTAAACACATTTATATGCATGATTAGAAGTACGTTTTCTGACTGTGATATTTAGTTCTCACAAAGGTTCAAAGTGAAGATTAGGACAATGTTTCTGGCTAAATGTCTCAGTGTCGGGACTTTACATTAAAAAAAAAAAAAAACTGTCAGACCATAAACTAGGGGACTCTAAAAAGCATTGCTTTTGTGATGTCTTATCAATTGTCAGCTCTCAAGGCACTTGGGCTGGGGAAGAGATAAAGGTAGAGATGGCAGCCATTTCAAAACAATGAATAGGGCTTGACAGATATTTTACTGATTTGATAACATACATAGAGTTATGAAAAGGATATTTCCGTCACCTAAATTTCACTATTTATTGTCTGTTACTGGCATATCTTTTATTTATTTATTTTAATTTTTTTTTACATCTGAATAGACTTATTGACCTGTCAGAGTGAATGTCTATCTTTATTCAACAGAACATCAGAGTCTGCTAATGCTCTCCAAGTATGGACTATCCGTAAGACGATTGGTGGTTACTTTAAGTCTGGTATATCAACAAATTAAAAGTGGCTTTTTCTAAAGTTTTAAACAAAATTAATTTAATAAGGGTGAACAGACCCTATATATAAAATGTACGACACGTGCACACGCACGCACGCTGCTACATTAAGCAAGGGAAATCATCCTCTTCTCTGCCAGTAATTTCTATCTGGTGTACTTGACAACCATCTTCCCCTGATAATTGTCATTTTAGTATACCTCAACTGATGTCGCCAATGCATCACCCACTGTATGCTCCTTGTCCTTCCACTATCTTCCCCCCTCACAACCTACCCTTAACAAGTAGAACCATTCTTTTCCCCCTTTATTAGTGCTGCATCTCCCCTTCAACCAGCAGCATTATTTATAGAAAGGCCTATACACGTTAAGGCTGGTTTACCAACTTTATAACCTAGGTGTAATTACACTATAATTTCTCCAGCCGTTAAGTCCCCCTATGGGCAAGAAACAAGTGCTCAACATTACCCCTTGATAAAATTATCCACCATTATTCCTCCCACTTCCTCTAAGAACAGCACCCCCCCCCCCCCCCCCCACACACACACACACACACACCATAACAAGAATTACCATTATGCCCAACCACTTAGCCAATGTTTTGCCCCTATAACTAATGTATCTGCTATTTATCCCAATATAACGAGTGTTGCAACTCTTCCCACATGCAAAGTGGGGAGGGAAAACATTACAGGGACATGATTACCCATAATATTAAATAACTAACCAACCAATAATAAGCAGTGTCTAGTTGAAATGAATAGACAGAGCCTGGAGTAGTGGGCTCTGTCCATCCAGTTTATCCTGCTAGTCCATTTTCCATCCATTCATTTTCACTAGACATCAGCTGAGGCTCTTTACTTATTATTTAGTACTGCTTGACTTTATTAGTACAAGTATTTAATTGACTTGAATGCACTTTATATGAACGCAGTTGCAGTCTATCTGTGTAGTTTAAATATTTACATATTTTTACGTTTTGCTTTGTCACAGGATTGTGATTGTAATAGTTGTTTCCCTTATATAGACATTTGTATACAAATATCTGTCTATTCTTTTGGATGGTTGTATATTGTTGGGAGCAATATATTTATTTATTTATTTCAGTATTTATATAGCGCTGACATATTGCGCAGCGCTGTACAGAGTGTATTGACTTGTCACTAACTGTCCCTCAGTGGGGCTCACAATCTAGTCCCTACCATAGTCTTATGTATATGTATGTATCGTGTAGTGCATGCATCATAGTCTAGTTATACCAATGGCTTGACCTATTTAATATAATTTTGGAGGTATGTCTCAAATAAAAAAAAAAAAAAGTTAAAAATCACAGAGGTTTTTGAAAGTCTTCTTGCCAAATGGTACTTTCAGTTTAGGATACCATGGCCATTATTAAAACTTTTCTCCTTAAAGGGACTCCGAGCTCAACTTAAAAATGAAAATAGTACTCACCTGGGGCTTTCTCCAGCGCAGTGCTGGTTGGGAGGTCCCACGACGGCGTCCTGGCTCCTCTCCTAGTCCCCGCTCCGGAACGGCTGCTCGGCGGTAGCCCGGCGACACTCGGCTGAGTGTCGGGCTCCTTCTTTCTCGTATGAGGCGGCTGACGTCACCACGCCGGCCGCCTCGCGTCTTCACGCCGGCCGGCGAGAAAGTACGGCACATGCACGCTTTAATCGCACATGCGCAGTACTTTCACGCCGGCCACCGTGATGACGCGAGGCGGCCGGAGTGGTGACGTCAGCCTCGTCATATGCGGAAGAAGGAGCCCGACACTCGACCGAGTGTCGCCGGGCTACCGCCGGGCAGCCATTCCGGAGCGAGGACTAGGAGAGGAGCCAGGACGCCGTCGAGGGACCTCCCGACCAGCACTGGGCCGGAGAAAGCCCCGGGTGAGTACTATTTTCATTTTTAAGTTGAGATCCATGTCCCTTTAAGTTAAGTTTTCTCCTAGGAGATCCTTTTTCATCTTATGTTTAAAATAATTTTTTAGTACTCTGCAGTTCAAAAAATAGGGAAAAAGTAGGTAAAACTCTTTTAAAATTATTCAGAATATTTTCTTGCTAGCTGGTGGTTTAAATGGTGTTCTATCAATAAGATGTGAAATTATCACCTAGGACAAAACTTAGGAGAAAAGGTGAATTGAATAAGAGCTCTTCTGTTTCTGCACATAATTGGCTGAAATGAGAAGGGAATAGTGCATTTAGAAATGACTTTGAAGAATGGGTGCTTTCTGAGCAGTCTGATGGTCTGTTATATTTCCCATTGTGAACCATAGGAAAGATTATCCTAGCCACTGTAGGCTTTTTATTTTTCATGTACAGACGTAGAATTCACAGACTTGAATAATTTGCCTTCAAAACAGACCCTTTTCCACCCATATGTAATAAAGAAGCAACAATGAGGATTTATGGGATACCTAAATTAAGGAAAATAAGTGAATTTCTTTAGATTAATAAACTGATTAAGGGTATTCGGTGAGTTTTCTTTATCACAGTGGCAGTGATTCCTACTATACAAAATACGAGTGGTTCTCTAATTCCACTTACATTGAATTACCCTTATAGATCCAGACTAAACAAAAGTTTGCATTCTTAAAACAGAAAGAATTTGCAATAATTCAGGTTGGAGTGAGCTTGAGATGTCTCCCAGTGCATCACTGCTGAATATATGCAAATTAACCATTGTACCCTTAGAAACCAAACACACCTCCAGAACCGCTGGAATGCAATGATGTGTCAGCTTGTTAATTTGTACAGAGCCATAATAATCCAACATGCATACAGACTGTTTCGGATTGTTTGATCCTCATCAGTGCATGGCATGGATTAATTTGGCTCTATGCAGTGGAACCAGACTACTGCTATACAGGATCTTCTCAAAAAATTAGCATATTGTGATAAAGTTCATTATTTTCTGTAATGTACGGATAAACATTAGACTTTCATATATTTTAGATTCAAATGCACACAACTGAAGTAGTTCAAGCCTTTTATTGTTTTAATATTGATGATTTTGGCATACAGCTCATGAAAACCCAAAATTCCTATCTCAAAAAATTAGCATATTTCAATCGACCAATAAAAGAAAAGTGTTTTTAAAACAAAAAAAGTCAACCTTCAAATAATTATGTTCAGTTATGCACTCAATACTTGGTCGGGAATCCTTTTGCAGAAATGACTGCTTCAATGCGGCGTGGCATGGAGGCAATCAGCCTGTGGCACTGCTCAGGTGTTATGGAGGCCCAGGATGCTTCGATAGCGGCCTTAAGCTCATCCAGAGTGTTGGGTCTTGCTTCTCTCAACTTTCTCTTCAAAATATCCCACAGATTCTCTATGGGGTTCAGGTCAGGAGAGTTGGCAGGCCAATTGAGCACAGTAATACCATGGTCAGTAAACCATTTACCAGTGGTTTTGGCACCGTGAGCAGGTGCCAGGTCGTGCTGAAAAATGAAATCTTCATCTCCATAAAGCTTTTCAGCAGATGGAAGCATGAAGTGCTCCAAAATCTCCTGATAGCTAGCTGCATTGACCCTGCCCTTGATAAAACACAGTGGACCAACACCAGCAGCTGACATGGCACCCCAGACCATCACTGACTGTGGGTACTTGATACTGGACTTCAGGCATTTTGGCATTTCCCTCTCCCCAGTCTTCCTCCAGACTCTGGCACCTTGATTTTGGTATGACATGTAAAAGTTGCTTTCATTCGAAAAAAGTACTTTGGACCACTGAGCAACTGTCCAGTGCTGCTTCTCTGTAGCCCAGGTCAGGCGCTTCTGCCGCTGTTTCTGGTTCAAAAGTGGGTTCATGCTTCCATTTGCTGAAAAGCTTTATGGAGATGAAGATTTCATTTTTCAGCACGACCTGGCACCTGCTCACAGTGCCAAAACCACTGGTAAATGGTTTACTGGCCATGGTATTCCTGTGCTCAATTGGCCTGCCAACTCTCCTGACCTGAACCCCATAGAGAATCTGTGGGATATTGTGAAGAGAAAGTTGAGAGACGCAAGACCCAACACTCTGGATGAGCTTAAGGCCGCTATCGAAGCATCCTGAGCCTCCATAACACCTGAGCAGTGCCACAGGCTGATTGCCTCCATGTCATGCCGCATTGAAGCAGTCATTTCTGCAAAAGGATTCCTGACCAAGTATTGAGTGCATAACTAAACATAATTATTTGAAGGTTGACTTTTTTGTTTTAAAAACACTTTTCTTTTATTGATCGGATGAAATATGCTAATTTTTTGAGATAGGAAATTTGGGTTTTCATGAGCTGTATGCCAAAATCATCAATATTAAAACAATAAAAGGTTTGAACTACTTCAGTTGTGTGTATTTGAATGTAAAATATATGAAAGTCTAATGTTTATCAGTACATTACAGAAAATAATGAACTTTATCAAAATATGCTAATTTTTTGAGAAGATCCTGTATATATATAATCATTTTTGGGCATACAACTATGAATACCTGATCATAAAACCATGGGGATTTAACTAAGGGTATTTTCAAATGCAAGTATTTTCAAATAAAGTGCCAAAGTGTAACGGGTACCTTAACTAAGTCTTAGAAGCAGTTACTGTGCAGTATGTGACTACTTGTTATGTGTAAGATCCTAAAACCTTTGCGGTGGCATGTTATGTACCTCAGGCAAAGAAGTAACTGACCAATATGCACCTTCATTGACTTACATTGTGCAGGCCAACATGTGCAACTCTAGCAATGCACTGCATGTGCTGCATTGTAACAGAATCTGTTACATTACAGCACAACTGATGGTGTTCTAAGACTCTGAATTGCACAATGTTACAGTATACTAAACAGTGTACATTACAATGCAGTCCGTTAGTGTGAAGTACCATTATTCTACCATTAAGTAGTACCATTATTCCAGAAAGTACCGTTATTCTACCATTAAGCCTACCCTGACACAAGCCTTCCCATGTATTTGGGCCAATAGACTACTTTATGAGTCTCACCCTGATGCTGACTGAATTAGTAGGTGTTTAAACTGTATCATAACTTTGTAAAATGTTGCTATTATAAGGCTCTGCATTTGATCTCATCTAATTAAATGCCCTATGCCCTCAGTACATGTTCTGGCTCCTATGCACTAGTGCCTAGACTTCAGAAATTCAGTATTACCTTATGCATATTCATCCTAACCCAGCATGTAAGGAAGCAAACAACTGGTGCCTGGTCAAGTGTCATGCTTGGGATGTGGCAGGCAGAACCCGAATCAACCTCTGGGAGCATCATGTAAAATATGTTAATGTCAGAGTTTGCACTCTTAAAAATTGGCTGTGTCTTGAAGTGGAAACCTTGTTTTCTAAGGGCCTGCTTTACATGGATAATGCATGATTTTTATAGAAATATAAATGACTTCCAAGCACAGGCATTTTGAAAAAGAACTAAATCAAAACTCGATTATATACACTATACTGACTTATTTCTTTTTCACCATAATTTACAGTTCTATGCCTAACTTACTGTTTTGAAAACTAGTTACTACAGTGTACCTTGAAGTTCAGCTAAAAACTGAAACATTTGGATTTGATGTCTTATAAAAAATGTCTGTTTTGCTTTGTATAAAATGTCAGCTCATCTCTTTTTCTGACAGTCCTTCTGCGTTGATTGACTAACCTTTAGGGCCATGCCCTTTTTATCATATGCTCTTTCCAGCCATGCCCCCGTGATCTTTTCACATTATGTTTTGCACATAACAAATAAAACATTTTTTTTTTTTTTTACTTTCAGCGCCTCGCGGAGAGAGCAGAGGAGATTCAAGGGTCACATCAATGGAGAGATGAATTTGGGGTAAGCCCGTATCCCATTCCCCATCTTTGTGTATTAAAATGTCTTTACAAACAATACTGTATTTTTCCATTGGCTTTTATCTGCATGCACAACAATTCTGACTTCTATGGTTAATTGTTGCTGCATTTATTTGTGTAGATTTGAGTTTACAGATGAACTTTAATGCAAAATGTAACTGTATCCCAATCAGTAGCAGTAGTACAGCCTTTCCTATGGGAAATCTGTACCTTTTTTTAAATAGAGCATCAGGAACATTTGTGTGACTGATATTGAGGTGACACCCCTCCCACAGTGGGATGTCCTTGCCATGCCCATGGCAGTTTCCTGTCTGTGAGCCTTGTTGCATTGTGGGAGATAACAGCTGTTGCCAACTACCAGCAAGCAGTATCTTCTTCTTTGCATATTTATTTAAAAAAGAAACGCATTTTAGCCTTGTCATATGGTTAGTGGGTGTTTATAGATAAATTGGTGCTGGGTTTTTTTTTTGTTTGTTTGTTTTTCTTTTTTCATGCCTGCCAGTAAAGATTCTGACCTGCAGGCCCACAGAGGATCAAAGAGCATGGACAAATTGCAGGGCGATTATCAATCATTTCATGATCTAGCTCCTATTTTTTTACTTCTCACTTGCAATGTCTGGATTTTTTTTCCTGTAATTTCTTTCAGTAAAGTCCCTATTTATTGTCACTGCCTTAGTTGGTTCACGTTTCTCTAAGGGAAAATCCTATTGGCATAAGAATTGATATCGCATATCAATGGTACAGCAACGTACATTTCAAGGGAAATAAAAATAGTGGGTGTATGTTGCAATGAACAAGTAGATCTCTTTGTATATAAAAGTAGAAAAGACTTTATTGATAAAAACAACCATATGATCATTACAAAGAGAGATCTCCTCACTGGGATAGGCCGTCCCAAACCACAATGGTCACACTGGCATGCACACAACTAACTGATCACCTAGTGTGATCCGGGATCCCTCAAGGGTTGCAGGCTAGTAAAGAGACGAGTCCAACGCATTAAAGGCGAATCCTCAGATAACAGGCCTGGGCAATCTTGCAGTGTGCATTGATCATGCATTGTTCAGTCTAGTGCATCAACCTTATATCTTCAAACAGCTAATGAAAATAGCCATGTAAAGCGCAGTTACTGGTCAGGTTTCAGCAGACTTCAGCAAGCCTTGGTAGAGCTGAGCGTATAGGGCAGTGATGGCTAACTTTGGCACTCCAGCTGTGACAAAACTACAAATCCCATCTTGCCTCTGCCTCCCTGAGTTAGAGCTGTCAGAGTATTGCAATGCCTCATGTGACTAATAGTTCCACCACAGCTGGAGTGCCAAGGTTAGCCATTACTGGTATAGGGAAAGTACAAGCCTTGCAGAGGCACACATATAAGGCTAAATACAATACCAGACTCCAAGGAATGGTGCATTCACATGAACCAGCAGGGAGCGTCATGGCAAGTTGTTATTCTGAAGGCAAATGGCTCAAAGTTGCAGCAGCGCTGTCAAAGTATCGCATACTCAGCCAAAACAGTCCTGTGCAAACAGACAAAGGCTCTCCAACAGATCACCACCCTCTGGCTCTTAGACAAAGAGGCGTAGCATGACAGTTACCCCATGTGTAGCGCGCCAGACCAACAGCTCTCACTCGGGTGGGCAAGTGGGGAGAGATGTTCCAAGTTACAGGGCAGCGGTGGTCAGCAGCCAAGAAGGGGGGGGCGGACAATCCCAGTGGAGTCACTCGGTAGAAAGTACGCCAGGAGACCCTGATTTGTTTTGCCGACATTTCCAGCTTTCTCAAAGGTGGTGCAGCTTGCTACCCGGCATTACCTCCCTGTCGAAAGAGCACGCACACCAGCCAATCATGCTGGCGCTTGTGTTCCTCACCACCCACCCATGTCTACAGCCAATAGGAAGCTCCCAAAAGCAGAGCTAAAACAGAATGCAAATTAAATATAATACTTCAAAATAACATGTAATAAGAAATAGGCTGCCGATGTGGGTGAGACAAGCAAGCTGCTGAACAAACAAACCATTTGTTAATTATGACACACTTTAGGAAATCCTGCTCCAGAGGAGACTTGAATATATCAACTTAAAGAAGGAGGATATTCATGCAGTATGTAGTCTTGTAGAGAAGGCCCATACATTAGTGAACCATGGGGCAGTATTAATAATGGGGAACATATACCCCCAACTAGTCCCACATGCCGAACCACATAAGCCAGTCAATCTGTATAACTTATAAAGGGCCAGAATGTCAGAAATGACGCAAACCTCACTTAGTCATACAGGCCTGGTGGGTTTGTAGCTCCCGATTCGAAAATCCAGCAGGATTCTTTTTGGAGGAAGAGGCAATCATAGTCACCTCCTCTAATAGTGTTATGTATCCTATCCAACCCAATGAAACAGAGACCTTGATAATCGCAACCGTGTATAGAAATATTTAAAGTGTCTAGCAACCAGTGTGGTGGACGCAATGCTCTTAATATTACCAAGGTGTTCACCAATCCGTGTTTTTAATTTGTGTCTGGTTTTTCCTTGTTTAAAATATATCAATAAATAACCTATATTTACCCATATAAAATATATCAATTTTACACAAATACTTTTGTGTTTTAATGTTATGTAGAGGACAACTGTAGAGAGAAGAATATGGAGGCTGCCATGTTTATTTCCTTTTAAGCAATACCAGTTGCCTGACTATCTTGTTGATCCTCTGCCTCTAATACTTTTAGCCATAGATCCTGAACAAGCATGCAGCATATCAGATGATTCTCTCAGATCTGACTGGATTAGGGCTGCCATACAACTGGTATTGTTTAGAAGGAAATAAATATGGCAGACGCCATGTTCTGCTCACTTCAGTTGTCCTTTAAACTAACTTTTCATTTTAGTTTGTGAGTAGTCGGCTCCGGTGTTTAGGAGAAATATTTATACTGATTCCATTATCATTGTGTTTTATTTTGTAGTCCTCAATACAAAATACCTGAGGTGCATGTAGGAGACCACACTGTGTGCTTATATTCAATTTCACAGGCATTGCACATGGTCCAGTCATGAATTGTTTCAGAGTCTCAATATTGAGATAAACCGGGCCTACCACTGACATAATGACACTCAGCAGAACCTTTTCCTACACATGATGTATCAAGCATAATTTGATTTGTGACTGTGACTTGTGACTGCTAAGAAAATAGGACATAGGAGGAAAGTTAGTGTCAGGAGTGGTATAAATTTGATGAATTACAGGATGACGGCTTCCAGCTATAAATGGAAACAGAATTGTTCAGGGAGAGGATTCTAGCACCCTGCTTGTGCAGAGTTTGACAGTGTTCCTTTTAATGAACACTGACTGTGGAAACCTTGAAACACAGACTCTGAGGTAGGCTGGATCTTGGTGAGCAAGGGGAAGATGAGGCATGCTTTTATCATTACATCTAGCTGATGCTTTTCATTTAATGTGCTAGCAATTTAGCTTTATATTTCCTCATATCATAAACATACTAAAGTAAGTGCTTGTTAGAAAATGACAACTTATTCACAGGGGATCACTGTGACAAGTATGGCGGGGAGATTAACTGAAAATAGCAGCATTTACTTTGTCTAGCACAGACAAGGGAAAACCCTTCCGCAGCTGACCAATGTTACTATACCAGTACGAGACAGAACAGCTGCTGTACTGCTAACACATCAAAAGCCATCCCTGCCAAAGATTACAAACCTTAAGGCTGCTGTGCTGGTATAGGTGACAGCTCTACTTCAGCTGCAGTTTTCATAAATCCATAGTCTTAGGGATTAGGGGAACTGTATAGGAGTTTTGGCGAGCCACCTGTGTCTCTCCGCTACCTTTGATGCTGCGTCTAGTAATATCTTAGAAATATATTTGTACTTACCCATATAACTCAACACCTAATATAAACCCATATATCTCAACACCTAATATAATTTACACTCTACATAAGGATGAGGATGACTAGTAGGATGGGGTGCTAAAAATAAATCCTAAATTCCGAGTTTTTATTTTTCTAAATTATTCTCCTATTCTTGATGCTTGGAGCTTCATGGAGCCTAAAAGGGTTTTGACTAGAGCTAATAAAGTAATTCTACAAAAATCCCCCCCCCCCCCCTTCCCCGAGGAGAATCATTGAAGAGGCATTATTTGGTCAGGTGACTGATTTGTAAGTCTCTGAATGGCTTGTCATGATAGTGTGATCATGGCTTACTTTTACTATATTTATCTTGTTTGACAAAAGGAGGAGGCATACAGAACAAACCATGCAGTAAATTTCAAATAAAGCCTTGTGCACAAGCTAGATGGTTTTTGGATGTAATTTCAAATAAAGGCTTGCAAGCAGGCTAGCAAGTCAGGGCCACCTTTGCCAAGAATCTAGCATGTGTGTTGTAGCCTTCGATTCCCCCCCCCCCCCCCCCACACACACACACACAGCAATAGAACACATCTCTAGCGCCTGCAGGCTAGTAATGCTTATGTACAGAACCCAGCTCTGAACTGTCTCTTGTAGTATTGAGTGTTCATCCCTGCAGATGAAAGTTCTCGTTCAGGTCATGTGCAGAAATATTAAGTCACCTGATCAAATTGATCTCAAAGTTCTCCATGAGTTTTCCTCATGTAGAATGTATGCAGAATAAAAAACACAGACATTGGTTATTAACATTTACGTATTGACTCATGCCATCCCTTACATTGCCCTGCACATTGCAGCCTGCATATAGTGGTATTAGCACCAGGTAAGCAAGCCCAGGGCCAAAGTGGGCTTGTCTTCTTACTCAGGCCTCCCCTTTGATGCCTCTGCACAGCAGTCATCCATTGCAAAATACATAAGGATGTGCTAGCATAAGCTTTACACTTACCTATCCTGGTATGCAGTGGTCTTCCTCTCTCTTACCTGCTCCACATTTCCACACATTTTTGTCCTGTTGTCAGCTCAGCACTGAGGCTATGTGGGAGCAAGGAGAGTTAAAGAGCAACTCCTACCAAGAATTGAACTTTATCCCAATCTGTAGCTGATACCCCCTTTTACATGAGAAATCTATTCCTTTTCACAAGCAGACCATCAGGGGGCGATGTATGGCTGATATTGTGGAGAAACCCCTCCCACAAAGAAATTCTGAGGGGCGGGCATGTGTGCGTGCACGCGCTGGGCATGCATGGTGGGCATGCGCATTCAGGCGGGGCGTGCTTGCGCAGCGGATAAGCGGTGACAGACTTAGCCCATTTTTGAACAGGCTAAGGTCACTAGTGCTATATAAAGTGCCTTGCAAATGTATTCACCCCTGTAATGTGAATTCACAAAACCTGCAAACAAAATACCTATTTGTCACCAAGGCACTTTATAGTTGGTTTGCAGTTTCAGAGCGCATACAAATAACTCAAGAAGAGCACTTAGATGTAAAATATAACATTTAATGAATAAGCTTGATCAGATAAGTTCACAAATAGTCTTGAGGGGCCCCATATGCCCTGATAGGCATCTCCGTTTTGGGGACCTGGGCACAGTTTGCTTTCAACAAAGCAGTCCCATCAGGAAGCCAGGGATATAGGGTGCTGGCCCCTTTTTATACCCATACAGAGAAAGTCACAGTCCCAGCCAATCCTAAGTAGTCTTCTGACACTTTTTCCTTATAAGGCTATGGTCATCTGCCCAACAAGATTTTTACATGTACGTAAAAGAATGTTCCATATAAGGAAATGGCCAGTAGTTAATGAAATGGCTGAAGTAAAGGAATGTTAACTATTCACATACTGGTAATTGGCACTACATACCATATGCATTACTGTAACATGTATATACAATATCACTGGTAATTGAATGAGGCATAATTATATCACTGATGTAAGAACTGCATCACCCTACAGCCCCCTTGGCATTTTTCATGCTTTGTTGCCTCACAACCTGGAATTAAATTGGATTGTTTGTGAGCTTGCACCATCTAATTGACAAAACATGCCATCAACTTTGAAGATGTTTTGTTTGGTTTATTGAGAAGCAAACAACTAATAGGACAAATGAACTGAATCTTCAGTGTGCATAACTATTCCCCCCCCCCCCCCCCAGTCAGTACTTTGTAGAGCAATCTTTTACAGTAATTAAGGCTGCAAGCTGCTTTGGATAAGTCTTAATGAGCTTGCAACATTTTGCCACTGGGATGTTTGCCCAATCCTCAAGGCAAAACTACTCCAAATCCTTCATGTTAGATGTTTTTTGCTTGTGAACAGCAATATTGAAATCTGACCAGAGTCTTTATTGGATTGAGGTCCGGACTTTGACTAGACTTTCCCAATGCTTTTAAAGGTTTCCCCCTTTTAGGTTCATGCCACATGGAGTGAATACATATACACATGCCAATTTCCAGCAGTTTATTATATATATATATATATATATATATATATATATATATATATATATATATATATATATAAATTTAGACTATTTTGTGCTGATATATAACATACCGTAACTTAAGAATAAAAAAACGATAAAGGTGCAGGATGGAATATAATAAATTGGGTACAAAGCCAAGGGGGGTGAATTCTTTGCAATGCACTGTATACACACTACTCACATACATGCAGATATATAAGGAGGACTCTTGTAAATGTAGCAGATTGGCATTTTGTTTCCTTTGGCAGGCATCTTTTACTTATCTCTTTTATCACCAGAGTAGATAAATGAGTCAGATGGAGCCATGGTTAGTGATTTGCATACAGTCAAGTTTGTAGTTTTCTATTTGGACTCAGCTCAGAGACCTGTGACAGAGCTGTCACTCAAGTGCTCCTCTGTGAAAAGAGAAAAGAAAGAGGATTCATAAAGTAATTGCTCTGATTCCCCAAACAGATACATTAAAATTACACTGGATAGCATTGAAATGGATGGTTAGCTAAAGCAATTTTGTTTCTGGATCATCCCCTAATATTAATGCTTACACATGTATATCATTAAGAATTAATTCAACTGCTTTTTAATATTAATGCATTCTGCTGCACATTTGCATACTGGAGTATGTATGCAGGCCAGTACCTGCGCTATGAAATTACAGGCAGCGGGATCATTTGTTAAAGTGAACCTTAAGTGTCCCAAAAAAAATGAGTTTTACTCACCTGGGGCTTACCTCAGCCCCCTGCAGCTGATCGGTGCCCACGACGAGTCGCTCTGATGCTCCGGGTCCCGCTGGCGGCCACTTCCGGTTTCGCCGTCAGGACCCGTCAGGCTGGGGAACGCGGCTGATACTACGCGTTCCCAGCCAAAATAGCACCCCTATGCGGCCATATGTCCGCATACGGGTGCCTATGCGGACATATGGCCGCATAGGGGTGCTATTTTGGCTGGGAACGCGTAGTATCAGCCGCGTTCCCCAGCCTGACGGGTCCTGACGGCGAAACCGGAAGTGGCTGCCAGCGGGACCCGGAGCATCAGAGCGACTCGTCGTGGGCACCGTTCAGCTGCAGGGGGCTGAGGTAAGCCCCAGGTGAGTAAAACTCATTTTTTTTGGGACACTTAAGGTTCACTTTAAGCTAATAACAAAATTAACTTGCTTTTAGAAATTTCTAAATTCTTATATGAATAATTCAAAGTGTTACTCTTACTTTTTTTCAGAAAGTATTGCTATTTAAAAAAAAATCTACATTAAAATTGACGTAAACAAAGTCCCAGAACACACGTATCAACCAAGCACAGCCAGGGTAGAACCAAAATAAATAATAATGAATCTACAGAAAATACTTAGATGAAACTGTGATTTGTTAATCTTGACGTGCTCTCCATTTGCCATAGGTGCTGTCTGTCCAATAGACTCTGGCTTTAATTCACTAAGGGCTGCATTTGGTGTTTTTGACTTGTTTTTCATATTCACTAAGATTTTACACACATGCAGGTTTGCTAATGTAAAAGCCTCACCAGTGGAGTAGGTTTCTGCAGCAAGCTGTGATTCTTCTACAGCTGGTTTGCACAAGCTCTTCCTGTATCATGTGACAGTTTGCTAGAGAGTAAAATGCCATCTGTATCCCTTTAGAGGTGCATGCATGCCACTAGAGGGCTCTCTTCTGTGTATCAGTATATAGATCTGCACATCTAAAGGGATACAGAAAAGCCTCTATGGTCTATTTCTTCTTCTCTGAGGTTCTCTCAAGTCCTGCCTGGCAGTGCATTGGATCAAATGGGGTGAGTAGCAAGAAGGGGGCGTTCTGTGTTTATATGCAGCCTGCAACCTTACCCTGCATTGCAAATACTCCAATCTATTCAGAAATGTTTCTGCTGTAAATCTTATCTCAGTCACCTTTCCTCTATTTTTGCCAATGCCAATGAGAATGAAGCTGGTCATCGCTCCTCCCAAATTCCTGCTCCGCACTGATTGGCTGAGGGCAGTTCAGTGAGCTGCTGAAATCTGATCTATGCTGTGCTCACGTGTTTACAAAGCAAGCTAGCTATGACAGTGCAGTTTCTAGGAGGAAATTACATCAGTATTGGCTTCAGTCAGAGGGAATCAACATAGAAAATGCAATGAACAGAATTTTCTTTATTTTTTTTACATAAGATTCACTGAAATCAAAATGTGGACACTACAATACATATGTTATGTAAGTAGAACAAGTAGTTATCTACTTATGTTTTTCCTGGGATAGTATGGCTTTCCCTGCTGCTTTAATGAGGTGCCAGTATATGGAAACATAAGTATTGTTTTTTATTTTATTTTTTTGTAATCAACATACAGGGACATTCACTTGAGAAGAGAGCTCAGCAGTTTGAAAGGAAAAAATGCCACATTCATAACCAGATGCATATGCTTTAGTTTTCCTTCAGTGCACATGATCCATTGCAATGCAATATATGAATTGCTTGTGACTTTATTCTAGTATTCTTTTGACAGTACAGTGTGAATGCTACAGCAGCCTGCAGACTCCTAAGAATTGTTTTTTTTATTATGCTAGTATTGCATATAGAATAATCAAATTCATCAGTATGCTGCAATGTTCTCTGTTTGTAACAGATTCATATTGGTCTAAATTTTCTTCTCAAATATTCATGAAGTACTTTTCACCTTAAAAAAGAATGTTATAAACCATTCACAAGCCATTAAAGTTTAATTTTAATGATATATTTTCAGTGGAAATTAGCACTTTTTCACTCTGGGTTGTAATATTTACATGGCTTGATTTGTGAGAGTGGAGGGAGCTCCAGGCTCTAGCTTGTCACCCTGCAAATATAATGTGACAGGAATTATAGAGGCACAGCTAGAAATACCACAATATCTTTATGCTGTCTTTTGATAATATCTGGGAAAGGACAGAAGTTATAAAAGAAGGGTTTTCTGTCAAATTCATATGGATAGTTTATCCTGTTAAGGATATTTATTTTATTGCATTATGAATTTATGAAACGCTTGTCAGCATTGAACATAATCTGCTGTGTTCTTTTTGTGTTCCAGTACATTATGAACAAAATTATATTAATGAGGTGTGCTGCGCGAACAATGTAAAGCTATTCATCAGATATTGTGAAGCACTAGTTTTTCATTTTTTTCCATATTTTTTTTTCTAGCAGTAAATCTCCAAAAAATGACAGACCACTGCAACCTTAAAGTAAAAACTCCACTTTCTTTGGAAAGTGCTACAATGCATATCAGTCCTGTGACCGTTATTTTTATTTTTTTCTTTAAAAAAATGACCTTACCATTTTAATTTTTAGCCAGCTAGGATCCTCTGAAATGCCAGTGCTAGCTGTGTGCTTTGAAAAAAAAAAGATCAGCTTGGTACTATTTATTTACCTTTCCTGTAGGTCAGGGGTGGTAAACTCCAGTCCTCGAGGGCCATTTCCATGCCAGGGTTTGCTATGGACTAAGAAATGGAGAATTAATGTCTACCTGATGAACCACGCCTTTCCTGATTCAGTCCCTTCAGCTAATTTGGGCGGTGACAAAAATGTGCGAGGACCTCAGCCATTGAGGACTGGAATGTGGCATCCCTGCTTTTGTAAATCTTAAAAACATCTGCACTCCTGCTTGATGGATATCAAGTTTTACAAATGCTGTACCTAGCTTAAACATTCATGAATAAACATGTAGTAGTAGTAGTCGCAGCAGGAGGTTATGAGTCACCTTGCTGGGTATGAAAAATTATTTACTGCCCTCCTTTTCCCCAAGGTACACCACCACTGAATTAAACCATGTGTGGGGGGGGCATGTTGGCTATGGGGTAGAGCATCACACTTACCCTTCTATCAAAAATGTAGTGTAGTGTAATAGTTTGGGCTTGTAAAAATGCTTTGTAAAGATTTCATGACATTTTATCATTGAAAATGTTTGCTTATAAAACAT